>NC_068311.1:24840957-24997155 GCF_025860055.1 Xyrauchen texanus
GACACCTTCCACTCACAACAGGGCATGGATGTTATCCTTCTTAAGTTTCTCTTCCAAGCGTGTCGTCAGTTTTCTCAGTCGGTTCTCCTCCTCGGAAGGGTTCAAGTTACTGCAAGCAGACCTGCATACATAAGAAAAACAGAAACGAACACACATCCACACACACAGACAGAGGACACCCACTCCCAAAAGAGCTCCAAAAGCATATAACACATATTTAACAGCTCCCATGACCAAATCCTCTGACGCAGCCACAAACTCCTCCCAAGCTTCCTCCACATATTCCTCCACTGTTTCCGTCATGTCAGTAAATATTGCTCCTACCGAAAAAGCCAAAACCAATGCTACTGCTATAGCAGACGGAGGTTCGAATCAGTATACCATGGAGTGCCCTTAGATTTAAGCCATACAGAATTCAAATACTCATAACCTGCAAATGGATCATTAGTTTTTATCTGTTCCAGAAATGCAGTGATAAATTTCTGCCGAGCTGTTTGCGCCTTCAACCGAGGAAAATATTCAGTCTTCTGCTTCAACTCTGCAACACAAAGAGACAGCTCTGCTTCGTTAGCTTTCTTACTCTTATCAACTGGACGCCATGCAGGACCCATGGGGTGTGTCAACCTGTGTTTAGCACAGTCCTCTGATGGAGTCTTAGACTCTAGATCTCTGATTTCCTGTACTGAAGGAATTGGACTCAGAAATTGTCTAAATTGTTTTGCCCTGTCAAACCACTCATCTCCAATAGCTACATCGGACAACTGAGGCCACATCCTCACCTGAAATTATTTATAATTGTCCCACAACAGCTCCTCATACTTTAAAGGTACCAGACTAGTCTTTGCTCGAGTGTACATCATTTCAATATTCAGTTTAAACACTTGCAAATGCATCCATGCTGTCACATTATAAGCCATCGATGTAGGATTATAACATTTATCTTCAAGGTAATCATGCAAGTGATCCATGTTGAAAACAGTTTTGTTTGCAAGGTTCCTAGCAAACTCATACTGGTGCAACACATCAGAAAAACTAGCCCAAGTGTAACCTGACTTAACAAAAGAAGCATTACACACCTCCCAGGGTATCTCCATCATCTTCACACCGGTGAGCTTCTCAGAAATTTCTCTACATTTATCAACATCTCCAGGAGGAAACATCTTAACAAACCGCTGTTGAATTTCTTTACCTAAACAACGCTCAACATGTGCAGTCTCCTTCCAAGGGTCAAACTGTTAGGGGTATAACAGTTTTGACCCAGACCAGATATGGAGAACGAAGACCAGGAGTCGAGAATTTCAATTAAAGAATCAAAAATTTACTGAAGTATAGTCTGCAGTGAAATTGGTAGAGCCAGCGGCAAAGTCTCACGAGGAGATCGAAAGCCAACTCGTACCTTACACAAAATCTTACATCAATTATACCATTTGCAAGGACGCACATTCCATTATTTTACTCCTGATTGGCTAAAAGACCATACAGTCACAACATATAGACAGCTATGCAGCCTATCAACATTAATCAGCGCACTTGTTGTCCGAGCCCGAGATTTACATCTGAAGTGACCTCGCAGATGGTCGCGGGGCGTCTTCGAGTCGGCCTGGTGTGCATCCCTGGGTTCAAAAACTGGGTAGAAGGTCAAACGCACACACAAAACACTGATCGAACGACAGTTCTTCTCTGGGCACAAGAGAGCCAGAGCACACATTATCAGGCCATTTGAACCAAAACAGAGAGATAAAATATTCACTCCTCGGGCAGAGGAGAGGGTTGAAATAACATACATTTCTTCCCTAAAGAAATAATAAGAGAACATCACACTTCTACTATTCAGGTATTATTACATAGGACTTTAAACCATATAATTAGTCATGGAAAGGTAACAATCAAACACAGAATACATCTGGAACCTATAAGGCTGGAGAGCATCACAGATAAGCTTATCCCCAAAAGACCTTCAGCCTACGTGCAGGACAGAGAGAAAGACTCTGGAATGTTCCTAAAAGAGACTAGTTAACATTCAACACACATGATTCAAAGTGTATTTCAGTTATGCATAAGAAAATAGAATTGATTATGTGATCATGCATATAGTTAATTCATCACTTTATTAAAGAAGTTAAGCAACAGAATACAGATAGATATTGATATAAAAGGATATATATATATATATGTATTGATATATCTGAAGAGACGAGGGATTTTGACCCTCACCCTTCAGTCCCCTGTTTTAGACCAATGTGGGGTCCAATACCGCCACGTCTGGTCTACCAAGTGAGGTCACTACGGAAGGTGGAGTGGTAACGCATGCTTCCCTGACGGGTCACACTTGTCTCTTCGCCTCATTGCGGACATGCTGGATACTAAAATTCCCAGTCCCCACGTGAAGGCTCTCCCACCTTCCACTCACAACAGGGCATGGATGTTATCCTTCTTAAGTTTCTCTTCCAAGCGTGTCGTCAGTTTTCTCAGTCGGTTCTCCTCCTCGGAAGGGTTCAAGTTACTGTAAGCAGACCTGCATACATAAGAAAAACAGAAACGAACACACATCCACACACACAGACAGAGGACCCCCACTCCCAAAAGAGCTCCAAAAGCATATAACACATATTTAACAGCTCCCATGACCAAATCCTCTGACGCAGCCACAAACTCCTCCCAAGCTTCCTCCACATATTCCTCCACTGTTTCCGTCATGTCAGTAAATATTGCTCCTAGCCCAAGTGTAACCTGACTTAACAAAAGAAGCATTACACACCTCCCAGGGTATCTCCATCATCTTCACACCGGTGAGCTTCTCAGAAATTTCTCTACATTTATCAACATCTCCAGGAGGAAACATCTTAACAAACCACTGTTGAATTTCTTTACCTAAACAACGCTCAACATGTACAGTCTCCTTCCAAAGGTCATCGAATCTAGTGTACCTGGGCCAAGAGAGGGACAAAGCATTAATAGCAGGCAAACTATTTTTACTGCCATTCAGATCGAACTTGTCCTTGTCAGTTTTATCTATCCGTCCTAACCTATCACAGACTGCACCATAAGCCCTATTAGTGTCCCATCGGATCATGTGGCATTTAGTTGGGACTAACACTCCCCATCTCATCAAATCCTTATCATTTATTGCTGTTTGATACTCATCAGACCCCGGTTCTTTTCTAATCAAAATATTGCTGTATATATAGCTTTGGGCTACATCTTTAACGACTTTGTTGTAACCAAGTTCATTCTTAGCTTTGGGAAGATAGTATGACATGATGTGGCGAGGATCAGGAGCACTTGGGTATAACGGAAGTTTCACTGCTTTTCCATCTAAAATCATGTGGGAGTCATTCACATCTGCTACCTGACGCCTCCTTTGTTCTGCTCTACTCTCACCTTTTCTAGATTTTAACAAATATCGATTAACCATATCCATTCGTATAGAGCATGCACTCATGTTTTCACGAGCTATGTGGTCAGGGATCCAGCTCATTGAACTGAAATCTCCTTCAAACAGGTCAACGCCTCCACTCCTCATCCACCGACCTTTTTGCATAATGAGGGTAGTATCGGGATAATTTGGGGAGTGACCAAGCCAATAGGTCACTGTCTCATTTCCGTCCAGACGATTAAAAGATCATTTACCTTTTGGTACATGGTCGGAATTAAATTTAGACCCTCAGTTGAATTTAGACATGGGTATTGTACCCATGATGGACGGTTATCGATCTCCTCACAATCCCAATGAGTTGAAAACGCATGGAATCTCCCTGTCCAAATTGAAATTTGAATCCACATCAAAAATGATAAAGCGATCAGAATTAAAAATACCAACGAGAGCGGAAGTACCAATCGGATGAAAGCTCGTTTCACTTTCAGTCGTCTCTCACTACGCACTTCTTCTTGAAGAATTAGCAGCTTCAGTATGTCGTCGGATTCAGCCATCTGTAATGATAAAACATTTGTTCTAGAATTCTAGAATTTTAACATACACGACAAACATTTAATGATCCCGAGGTAGTAAGTTGTTACACCTTTCAAGTGGTTTCACCTGTGACCAATGTCTCCATACGGTTCCCAAACCACCCCCCTGTCCAGTAGAACAGAGGTGTTAGTGGTCAATACCACCTGATAAGGCCCATCAAATTTCGGACCTAAGGGGGAAACTATCTCCCGCTGTAACATTACATTGTCACCTATTTCAGGCAAAGCACGCATGTCTTTTTGCTCAACATTATCTCGATCTGCTTGTCGTGTGCTAACACTAACCCGTGTGTCTCGCAGACTGTCATCCAAAGCTTTCAGATAATTTTGTAAAGCATCTTTCAAAGGCCCGGATGGTCCCTCATGTTGCAAGGGGCATCCCAGGGCAGCCGCATGTAGCGACCTGTCATTACCTCAAAAGGGCTGAGCTGTGTAGTCTTGTTAGGGCTGGCTCTCATGCTTAACAAAATCGCTGGGACAGCCGCATGCCACCCTTTCCCCCACTCCAACAATCTCTTTCTCAATGAAGTTTTAAGCGTACGATTAGTGCGTTCAATAGATCCGCTAGATTGGGGTCTAAATGGAATGTGAAAGTTTTGCCTCACCCCCATCAATTTCATGACATTTTTCATCACCTTCCCAGTAAAATGTGTACCCTGATCTGAATCAATTTGTAAGGGCAAACCCCATCTTGGGAAAACTTCATTCAACATAATCTTGGCGGTTGCATCTGCGTGTGCAGTTTCTCAGTGGAAATGCCTCAACCCATCTGGAAAACAGATCAACAATCATTAGAATGTATGTAAAACCTCCACTAGGGGCAGTGGACCTATGAAATCAATTTGGAGGTGTGTCCACAGCCCTTGAGGTCGAGGGGCATGTCCTAAGGGAATTTTCAGCTTAGAAGAAGAATTAACCTTAAGGCATACTAGACATCTCTTACAAAAATCATTGCAAGAAGCCCTCAGTCGGGGCCACCACCAGGTTTTGGAAATCATTGCATGTAGTTTTTCAGGACCTGCATGTGCCAAACCATGATACAAAGACATTAGTTCAGTTCTAGCAGAAACAGGACAAACAAAACGCTCATTAAATTTCCACAGTCCTTCTGCATTTTTCTGAGCTCCTAATTTTGTCCATTGTTCTATCTCTTCAGGGTCATCCTCATCATAGAGTTTAAAAAGGTCTCTGGGGGTCTCACTCTCCTGAGGAGCAAGAGCCATAACACTCACGCAAGTCTCAGTCCATGTTGCAGCCTCTCTGGCAGCTGTGTCAGCAGCTCGGTTTCCTGTGGCCTCAGGAGAATTGTCCGTTGCATGTCCAGTGACTTTGATAACTGCTCCTGTTGCAGGAAGATCACAGGCATTCATAAGTTCTTTTACCTGCTGTTGATGAGAGATCGGCAGACCGGCAGTGGTTAGAAATCCTCTGCATCTCCACACAGGGCCGAAGTCATGAACAGCACCATATGCATAACGTCTGTCAGTGTAAACATTGACTCGCTTCCCTGGCCATACTGCAATGCTCGTGTCAATGCGACCAGCTCGGCCACTTGAGCCCCTCCTCCTGAAAGAGAACCACAGTCAACAGTTTCACCATGTTCATTTACAACAGCCCAGCCAGTGAAGCGTTTTCCTGTTCATGAAAGCTGGAACCATCCACGTAACAACTTCATGGCATCAGAAAGTGGTTCAGATTGAAGAGGGCTCTGGCTGTCCGTCTCGATCAGTCGGGCACAGTTGTGTGCAGTTCCTTCTTCTGGAAGTAAGGAGGCAGGGTTGATAGCAGTTTCAATGTCAATATTTATATCCACATTTTTACTCAAGAGAGTGGCCTCCCATTTAGCTCGTCTTTGATTAGAGATAGAGCCTAAACGAATGTTTGTTAACAATTTCAGAATCTTTTGAAATTTCAGTGTATTCAGAAACATACTGGCGGCAGTAATTCAAAAGACCCATTACTTGCCTTAGACCAGTAACCGTGTTTGGTTTTGGAAGTTCAATGATAGCTTTAACTCGTTCAGGAGTGATGCGTCTGCCGTGCACACCCACAATTTGCCCCAAATAAGTCACTTCAGGCAGTGATAGCTGTGCTTTCTTCAAGTTCACTTTGAATCCCCCGTTTTGGAGGGCATTCAAAACAGTCTGTACAACAGTCAAATGTTTGAACTTGGTTGGACTAGCAATTAAAATGTCATCCACATATTGTAGGACAACAGATCCGTCATATTCAATTTGTTTTCTTACCGGATCGATGAAGGATGCTAGTACCTGATGAAACAGTGTGGGTGAGTTGCAGAAACCTTGTGGCAAATGACTCCATGTCCATTGGCGACCCCTGCTGGTGAAAGCAAATCTGCCTTGGTCCTCCTTGGCTAGGGGACAAGTCCAAAAACCGTTAGAAATGTCTAAAGCAGTAAAAAGACAATGTTCAGATCCTATCCTATCTTGTAGGATAGTTGCGGGGTTGGCCACCAGAGGGTGCATTTTCTCAGACACTGAATTCAGAGAAGTATAATCAATGGTCAAACGCCAGCTCCCATCCGGCTTTTTGACAGACCACATGGGAGAGTTAGTGGGAGAGGAACAGGGAATCACAATCCCCCGTTTGCATAGTTCATCTACAACAGTGTCAGCTCCTTCTCGAGCCTCATTTTTCAAAGGATATTGTCTTCTGGCTTCATGCAAAGGACCTGGGATGCTCAGTGGCTGAATCTGTGCTAAACCACAATCATATTTATCTTTTGCCCATACATCAGAAAATTTGGAAATTATAAACTTCCACTCAGGGCGAGTTTCAGTTAGACTAGCAGGTTCAGCCACTGCACATCTCTGCTCATGGTGGGGGCCACTCTGAGATAAGTGAATTGTTTCATTGCAGCCAAGCAATAGCTTATCTTGAGAAAGCAAAACATCAGCTTCGAGTTCTTTCAGAATGTCAACACCGATTAGAGTCCCTACAGTATTTTTCCCTACCCAAAATTCAGTCCAATAGACTTTTTCAGAGTTAGAAATGGTTAGAGGGATAGGAACAGATTTATGATATACATTTGTGCCATTTAGACCTTCTATATACAAAGTTTCTGCATAATTACATGAACCGGAGGCCGCTGACCCCTATTCGTCCCCTATCAGCTGCCTCAGCGTTTTGAGTTCAGCTGTAGTCAGAGAGTTAAGCTTCGGAGCATCACTGTTGACAGAAACATCATTTTTAGGACCTTCCTTTTTCTCATTTCTGTGATTTTTTTGTTTACCACTACGACAATGTCTAGCAATGTGGCCCTCTCTGTTACAATTTCTGCATCTGGCAACAGGCTTGGTACAATCTCTAGAGGTATGACCGCTCTCGTCACAATTATAGCAGGTTATGTTATTGCGGGGACTCATTTCCACTTCAACTGACACAGCAGATACTTTACCCACATTAACATCATCATCACGTGTTTGCAAACGGCTCCAGCTTACAGAGCACCAACGAAGCAAATCCTCCCAATATCTGATGTCAATGGCACTGTTCAACAACATGTCTCGGTATTGTCTATTCAATCCGCCTGTAGCGGATTCTATCACTATGGCAGAATCAAGATCTTCTGCGTTGTTGTTTGCAGCACAGTACGTTTCATAGGCTATGCGAAAGCGCTCAATGTATTCTAAGGGGTTTTCAGCCAGCCTCTGTTTAATCTGTGTCACACTGGTCCAGGAAAAGACCCCGACCCAAAATATCTTTCACGCAGTAACTTGTAATCTGAGTAAGCTTCACAAAACTCAGGCCAATCTGTGGGGACTCTGGGGTGGAAAGGAGCAATCTGAACCGCCCTTAATTTGCTGGTGGGAACCAAACCCTCAACCAAAGACTGTATATCTGCCATCCCCAGATTCTGTTGCCTAGCAACGGCCTCTAGCCTGTCCCATAGAATTTTGTTTGGGTTATACAACTTAAAAGGTTCCAACCCTGCAAGCAAACTGTTTTTCTCAGCCGCTGTGAGTCTGACCCATTGACCATCCTCCCAGCCAGCACCCATCTCAGTATTCAATCCTCCCCAAGCCTGATGTCGGATTGGGGCGTGAATGCCGTCTCAATGGGTTTAGACATTTCTCTGGGGACAAGTTAAGATTTCCGACCCCCGGTTTTTGCTTAATCTGCTTTGCTTGCACGGCAGGAATCTCCGAAATGTCATAAGGTGGGGGGGCGCGAAACAGCCACATTCAACAATCCGCGCGCCTCAGCATATGGCCCATCATTCTGATTATCAGTCTGATCAGCAGCGCTGAAAGCAGCAGCTGCCTGAGCAGTCTGAGAGGAGAAGGTGGGGGCCAAGGGAGCACGGGGAACTGTCTCATTTTTCACAGCATTTTCTGCCTTCTCACAAACAGCCTCGAAACCCTTACTCAAACTACACAGATCACAGCCGACTTCCTGCCCAATAATTTTTGCCACTCTATCACGCTGGGCAATCAAACTAGACCATCCGTCCATCATATTTGGAATTGCCTTTTCATGGCTTAAAGGTATACCTCCCAGTTTACAAATCCATGAATAGGCAAACACGGATAGATATTTGGCCCTATCAGCGTCTTTTTTGTTCTGCAGCCAGTCAATCTGCTGCATGACGTTCCAATCAGAATCAAACCCCTGACTGACCATTTTCTTAATGAGCTGTGCACATTTCTTTGATTTGAGCTCGTCAGAGCAGAGCTGTTTACAGCGTGTGCCCTCCTCGTTTTGGTCAGAATTACTCAGAAAATTCCCTTCATCTTACACATTTTTCTTGGTCACAGTTGAAAATCACTACCGAAAAGATTTTAGCAGCAAATATTTTATGCGGATAAATTAACTATAGAAGAAACAATACTGGATTTCTACACAGTACACCACAAAGTATTCTTCACAAACATCCTGGTCACATATACTGATCCATACCAATTTGGGTCATAATTTATTTATTTACTTGGGACCGCTCCTGATGCATCCCTGGCAAAACAATCCCTATTGTATTTTATTTTATTTTATAACTAATATCTGAATCCCTAACTGCCTGATTCACTAAGCTCGGGGTACTCCTATCTGAGGTGGAAGAGATTGATCAGGTTTACGGTGCCACTGGACCTCCCGTCCAGGGACGCACTCTGCCGGGGTGGTGCTACACCAATGCCCATCTGGGCCCCCCACAGAGCACGCTTCACTTGCGCTGTTTGCTGTTTTAACCCTTAACAGCTCTCTCAGCGACTTCTTATACTTTCAATAGTATAATTAAATTACTCTTCGCTCGCCTCGTCGGAGTGAAGCTCTCCCGCTCTCCTTCAAAATCTCTTCCAGTCAGACAGCCCTAACAATTAATAAAAGCTTCCTACCTTGTTTGCTGATTTGCCAGAGATGTCACCACGGAGTGATTGCCCACCGAATCCTCCACCAAACTGTGGAAAGAAGACCAGGAGTCGAGAAGTTCAATTAAAGAATCAAAAATTTACTGAAGTATAGTCTGCAGTGAAATTGGTAGAGCCAGCGGCAAAGTCTGACGAGGAGATCGAAAGCCAACTCGTACCTTACACAAAATCTTACATCAATTATACCATTTGCAAGGACGCACATTCCATTATTTTACTCCTGATTGGCTAAAAGACCATACAGTCACAACATATAGACAGCTATGCGGCCTATCAACATTAATCAGCACACTTGTCGTCCGAGCCTGAGCTTTACATCTGAAGTGACCTCGCAGATGGTCGCGGGGCGTCTTCGAGTCAGCCTGGTGTGCATCCCTGGGTTCAAAAACTGGGTAGAAGGTCAAACGCACACACAAAACACTGATGAACGACAGTTCTTCTCTGGGCACAAGAGAGCCAAAGCACACATTATCAGGCCATTTGAACCAAAACAGAGAGATAAAATATTCACTCCTCGGGCAGAGGTGAGGGTTGAAATAACATACATTTCTTCCCTAAAGAAATAATAAGAGAAAATCACACTTCTACTATTCTAATATACTATTGATAGGTAACAATCAAACACAGAATACATCTGGAACCTATAAGGCTGGAGAGCATCACAGATAAGCTTATCCCCAAAAGACCTTCAGCCTACGTGCAGGACAGAGAGAAAGACTCTGGAATGTTCCTAAAAGAGACTAGTTAACATTCAACACACATATGATTCAAAGTATATTTCAGTTATGCATAAGAAAATAGAATTGATTATGTGATCATGCATATAGTTAATTCATCACTTTATTAAAGATGTTAAGCAACAGAATACAGATAGATATTGATATAAAAGGATATATATATATATATATATATATATATATATATATATATATATATATGTATATGTATTGATATATCTGAAGAGACAAGGGATTTTGACCCTCACCCTTCCATAGCAATAGCCTAGTAATGATGATAGGCCTACTACTACTCATAATAATAATAATAATAATGCCTGCCAGCTCACATTAGAAGTCTGGCGCTACTGCCAATTATAATAATAATAATAATAATAATAACAACAATAAAGCGCGGGCGGGGCGTGGGGCACTGGGGCCCCAACTGCAATGAACCAGCTTTGGGGGGGCCCAGCTTGCAAAAGGTTGAGAACCCCTGCCTTAAACAGTTCTCTTATGTAAGGGAAACCGTTAAGTGTTTCACGGCAGCGATCCAGGTTTGCCATTATAAAAATCTATTGTTGCCATAGAGACGCTACTATACACATTAACCTAGGAGCTTTAAAACAACGAATATCCTACAATAGATAAAGAAATGGATAAGGAAAACAAAGAAAGAAAGCCAAATTGGACAGAGGATGAGAAGTGTATTCTTCTTGATGAATATGGGAAAAGAAAAGCAATTGTAAGAAGCAAATTTAATCCCGTTATAACTGCTGGCAAAAAAAATAAACAGTGGGGAGGAAATAACCGAGAAAATTAACGCACGGAACTTAGGAGTAAAGAGGAATGTTTCAGAGGTAATTAAAAAATATGAAAACGTCTCTGTGGGGGCAAAAAAAGAAATAAGCCTTCATAAGAGGGAGTCCAACAAAACTGGTAAGAAAAAAAACGCTCTTAGTTTTTTCCCTATTTTCTTCGCACGCACCGAGTGCATTTTGTTACCATATCACAGAGAGCTAACAATAACAAAACTGCAGGTGGAGGACCACCGCCAACAGAATTGTCAGACACTACTAAACTGGTCCAAGACATCCTTGGGGCGGACTCACCTGTCCTGGCTGGCATCCGTGGCGGCTTAGAGAGTGAAGCGACTCAACCAGAGGAATATAACACGGAGTGAGAGAACATTATTGTCTTAAATCAAATAAAATGTATCACTATGAGGATAAACGATATGAAGATCACAACAGGCGTAATAAAATATTTTTTTATTTGTATATAAATATCAATTTTGATTGGTATTTCTTTGTTTCACATGTTAGACCTTTCCAGCAATTAAAGCAGCTTCAACACCGCCAGCAGTACGCCAAACCAGGCAGCAAAGTGAGTTATTGCTTATTTGTTAACAATTATTTTAGTTTTGTTAATTTGACTTAAAACAGCCCCAATATTATTTATTATATTATAATTCATAATTCCTCCAAAACACTTGTGAATTGCAGAAAGACGCAAATACCCTCTCCAGCCTCTACAAGAGAAGAAGTGTTGGAACTGCAGAGAGACGTCCTACAGCTACAAAAGACAAAACTGCAATTAGAGATCGAAAAACTTAAAAAGGAGAAGGAAAATCAAGACCTTTACAACATCATTCTTATTAACAAACTTTTGCAGCTACAAAGTGAAGGGAAAATAACAATCACATCAATTGACGAATAAATACATTTTATGACAGATCTGAAAAGTTTTGTATTTATTTATGTAATTACAAGGACAGATATATTAACAAAATACCAATAATAATAGCAAAATACAATATAGCTAATACATTCATATATAATATTAATATTAAATAGCACTAGCCTATAAATTACATTACTTTAAATTCCACAACTGCTAGCCTACTATACATATTGTATCATTTACATTAATAATAATTATTGTAATAGGCTAATAATACATTTTAATATTAATATTACTACTGCTGCTAATATATATATATTTTTTTTTATATTAGCCTACTACTACAACTATTGGTCATACTAGGCCTACTAATTAAAGAATGCATTTACGATGGCATCTCTGACAACAAATCCAGCCTGTTGGAAATCTTGTTGCAGAAGATTTGCTTCATGAGCCTCTTCTGCTTCATGACCCTCTTCTTCGAGATCATCTTCCTCTTCGAAGGCAGAATACATTTTGGACATGTTAAAAAGAACAACGCAGGCGACAATAATTTTGCAAGCCCTTGGAGGCTCAACGCGCAATTCGTTGTGGAGACAGTGAAATCTCCATTTAAGCTGTCCGATCGTCCTCTCAACTATCGACCTTGTGTGTGTCAACGCATTGTTGTATCTTTCCTACAGGAGCAAAGAATAACCATAATTATCAACAAGTCACAATACATTTGTATACATTTTAATACACAAAAAAAGATCAATAAGTTAGACAACATATATGTTTTTACGTTAAAATATTTTTCAACTTCAACTTTTTTAAAGTTAGTAAAGATTATTTTTTTTTCAAGTCAGTTTAATATCAAGTTGAAATCATTTGTACATCTAAGTTGTCTGTAACATTATTAAATACATGCCTGTGTAGCGTTAAGGCAATTCATGAAGGGCGTCATGAGCCATGGTCGGCAGGGGTAACCACTGTCCCCTAGCAGAAGACCACCGTGCATTCCAGCTTCAAAATCTCTCCCGATCTTGCTCTCTGCCAAAATCCTAGAGTCATGTGTACTCCCTGGCCACGATGCAACGACATTTCTTATTCTGCACAGATGGTCACACACTAACTGCACATTAACAGAATGGTAATTTTTCCTGTTCACATACTGATCTTCGTGCGTGCGGGGCACCTGAATTCTGACATGTGTGCCGTCAATTACACCACTTATTCGAGGAAACCCCGCTTTCCAAAAAAAAAGAGGTTTGAAAGACATCCAGTTCAACACGAGATGGAAATGTCACAGTTTGGCTTAAATGACGGCAAAGGGCCCCTGCAACCCGGTGAATAACTCTACTGACGGACGACTTATGAACGTGGAAAACATCTCCCACTACAGACTGGAAACTCCCAGTTGCAAAGAACCGAAGTGCTATAAGCAACTGAAGCACAGAGGGTAGTGAGTGGTTGCGCTGGGTAACATGGTCAAGGTTGCCTTCCAGTTTGTCAGCAATTTCATAAATTCCGTGGCGATCAAATCGATATTCTCCAAGCAGTTTTTCATCGCTAAGATGGTCCAAAGGGTTCTCCCTATCCCTAAAAATTCTTCTTGGCACATCAGCTGGTTCCATAAATTCAGCCATGTCGTCTTATTTTTGTCTGCGTTACTCTTAAGGTAAAGTTTTCCTAACCTTTTTAAACTGTACTTAGGAAAATGAGAGTGAAGGGGCTTTATGCAACACTTAACGGTTTTTAAGGGATTACTTAAGTAAAAGATAGACACCTAAGGGTAATTCTAAGGGTGTATGATGTTTCAGTAAAAAAAAACTTAAGTAACACTTAAGGTTTTTTTTCTGCAACACCCTTAGGTTTAAGGGAAACATAAGGGCGAACTTAAGGGAAAATTACACTTAAAGTGCTTTATGCAACCGGGCACAGAACACTCACAGAAAGTCAAAAGTCGAACTGGAAAGACTCCTTGAATAAGCTACTGTATGCTTACAATTGTACCCGCTCAGAAGTCACAGGGTTCTCTCCTTTTTACCTGTTATATGGGAGGTCTCCAAGACTCCCTGTTGACATGCTGTTTGGGCTGAATTCAGAAATGTCCTCCTGTAACCAGAAAGAGTATGTAGAAAAATGGAAATATGGAATGGAAGAGGCATATACAATTGCCAGAGAGTGTGCTAAAAAATCTGCAGACAGGAGCAAAAATTATTTTGACAACAAGGTGAGGAGCACCACACTGCAGCCAGGTGATCGTGTCCTTGTAAAGAACTTAACACCAAGAGGAGGCCTGGGTAAACTTCGCAATTTCTGGGAAGATAGCATCCATACAGTTGTGCGACAGATGGGAGGTGAGCTTCCAATTTATGAAGTTAAGCCAGAAAGGGAAAGGGACGATCCAGAGTCCTCCATCGCAATTTATTAATGCCTTGTGACCACCTACCTCTCGAAACTGCTCCGCATCCAAAACTCAGACAGTCTCAGAAAAATCTTCAAAGTAGTGATATAGAGTCTGATGAGGGGAGTGAAGATGAATTGGACTTTCATTATGTGTCTCCACAAGTACTTCAATCAAACAATGTTGTTGAACCTGAAAACCTTGAGCCACTACTTACCTCAGAGTCCGATGAGCATCCAAATGAGGTCCTGTAACAGGTTCCTGAGCCCATGTCTTCTGTGGAGAATGACCAAGAGGAACAAGAGCCACCTGCTGGGATCGACAGTGCAGAAGAAGAGTTTAACTCACCTGCTGATGAACAAGTTCCTGCTCCCATGTCGCCTGCTGAAAGGGACCAAGAGAGTGAAAGAGAGCAAATTTACCACCTGCCTACAAGGGAAAGATACCCACCAAGAGTACTAACCTATGATGAACTTGGTACACCATCTTATGATGTCAAGCAACTAAATGGGATTTTGCAAACACCACAACCAAACTTACTTTACATGCCTGCACAGTGTCTGTCGACATGGTTGCCACATGTTCAGCAATATTGCTACCAGTTGCCTTTGATGTATAGAATCCACTAAATAAGGACCATGAACAGTTAAGGACCATGAAATATGAGATTGTGAACTTGAAACCAGAAGACTCTTTGCATAATAGACTGTTACAGTCTGGCACTTTGAGAAAACTATGGACTGTTTTGTTTGAGGAATAGTGCCTTTTGAGTTTTGAACTTTGAAATATTGAGAAAACAATGGACTTTTTGCCTTATGGACTGTAGGCTTGAGAGGCTGTTGAACTTTTGAAATCAAAAAGGAATATGGACTGTTGTTTCATGCCTCTTTCATTTTTTTGCACTTTGATACACTTATGGACTGTTCTTTCTGATAAACATTTGATTTTCTCCATAAAGTGAACTATTAAGTTCGGGACGAGCCATGGACTGTGAAAAGATTGAATAGAAAATTCTTGCACTACAAATATTGTTTTATGCGACTTACAAAGGGAATTGAGAGACTCTTTAAAAGAGAATGTCAAGACGACATTTATTTTGTAGGGGAGTGTGTGACAGAGTGAAAAGGAACATGTGTATTTTAAAAATGCATAAGTCTGTGTACACTAATATATATATTCGCTATTTTGAATATGTAGAAAAGTCTATAAAATATAAATATGTAGTTTAGAGTTATTCTGAGTATATCTGTGATCAGTTAATTGGCACGATAAGTTGGACGATCGATTGTTCTGGTCTGCGTGAACACTAGGGGGAGAGTTCGCGGGATTTCTCCATTCTACATAAAGCTTGCAGTGGAGAAACAGCGAGTGCGAGTTTTCTGTAATTGTAATCTTCTTCCCCTTGTCAGGTATGAAGTATAATTAGTCAAAATACATTGATATGATGTTGTAATATGTTTAAGAGTATGCAGACGCGAATATTATATTGATTGTGTGTTTGAAATGTTGAAATGGTTAGCTCAGAAATGCGCAAGCTCAGGACTCCATTTTAAGCACGTTGGTCATGGCGTTAGGCCTATGGCACAAAGCTCGAGTATGTTCGATATTTGTGTATTTAAGGTGTAATTCTGTTTATTTAGTGCTGATTTGTTGACTTGCTGTACAAGGTGAATGTATAGAGTATGAAAAGTGAATTGAGAATTTCAGATGCATTTTCAGCTAAAATAATTAGCTGAAATAGTACATTTACGTGCTTATGACTGATTTGCCGTATAGTTGATATGCATTTATGATTAAAAAGAGAAAGATTTAAAAGAGTTGATTCTCAGGTAATTGTAAAATGCTTTAAATGCTTTATTGTATTTTTTTTTTGTATACTTTATATAGTGTTATGGTTTTCAAATAGCCTATTATAAAGAAGTGTACTCATGTAATTAAATGTGTACGTTACGATTTGTTGAATGTATGTTAAGAAATATGTCAATGAGGTTAATTTGAAAAATAACTGTTTAATGTCAATTATTACAAAAAGATTCTACATAAAGCTTGCAGTGGAGAAACAGCGACTGCGAGTTTTCTGTAATTGTAATCTTCTTCCCCTTTTCAGGGGTACAACACTTAACTGTGGATATAAATGTAACAAACACCTTAATTTGGACTCATGTCTGTTGCCAACTCATGGATAGCAATAACTTAAAAGTGCACTCCATAATTTGTGATGTATGTCATATTGGACTTTTTAATGCAGTCGTTTTCAGGTACCAATGCCATTGTAGAAATTCACTTCACAGTCAGCCATGATTAATTTAATCCTTGATTTAAATTTAAAATTTTTAAAATGTTAAAAAGTCCAATAACAGGCCGTTACTGAGATTAAGCAAGTAGTATTTAGTTTGACCTACAATCCCAACATGGTACATAATGTACATCTGTCATAATTTACTCATTGTGAATTATGGTAGAATTTTCATTTTGGGGTGAACTATCCCTTTAAAAGATTTCATATGTGCTGACCAGATGGTGTGTATTTGGATTTTATTATTTTACAGTGCACACATAAAGTTGAAGTTCTCAAGTGTGGAAATAGATAAAATGTATACTTACAGAAGAAAGGTTGGGTTAAGTACATAATGGAGCTATTTGTGTTTTGATTTCTGTTTGGAAAAAACTGTCACCCCTTGGTAGGTGGTGAAGTCTGTGGATCAGTCAGATTAATGACCTTGTAGCTTCAAAGTGGCCAGCAGAATGGTAAAATGGCGTTTCTTCACTGTATTCATCAATCACTCCCCATCTCAGATAAGCCCATTCATGCACCAAGACCCTTTCTGAATACAAACAAAGAAACATTACTAAAAACAAAACACTTAAAATATTTCCCCAGCCTAATGTTAACCCATGATAAATGGTTATACTGAAGTAAGACTAATGAGATTCACGTCTTGACCCATAAGGCTGAATGAGATAACAAAATCACTTTATGCTCTATACCTTTTCAAAAGATTCAGTTCTTGATTTATTATAATCCTTACTATTCCATTGAGGTGGAACTAATATTATTATGTTTTTGAAATAGACCTTTTGATCCAAAGCTTGAAAAAGATATTCTGAACCCTCGGTAACCATGTCCTGTCAGAACAAAGGAGAAGAAACTGTGAATGCGTACATATAGCCAAGTATTAGCCTATAAAGTAATCATGCTTTAATGCTATCATTATTAGTTATTCTTCTGAAAGATCAGAAAAATTTAAAGAGCACGAAATAGAGCTCTTTTAACTTAAAAGCCTTTAAAAGCATTGTGGCGTTAATAAATGTTTGGTATATATATATATTCATCTTTATTTTGTCAATGATTGTCTTGTCCTCTGGTACTGCTGAACTGATTGCAATGACAATATCAACGTATCCATTCCCATCTAGTTTGATTCCAGTGGAGGTGGACGACAGCAACATCCATACTGAGAGAAACACAGCTCTTGAGTCCATAGCTGCAGAGTAATGAACAGCAACTCAAGAACCCAGTTTTAAACAATGTCAAGTCACAAATTAACTTGAAGCACCTGATCATAGATGTGACTTTTGCTGTCATGGACTGGAAATGCAATTATGGTGCTATTTCAATAAATCTAATTGGCCCACAGGAAAATGTTGATTCTAGTGAAACACATAACCAACATTGGAGGCAAGTGCTGCTTAATCTATGATTCAGTAATCCTAAACTGTATTTTAATGTGGTAATCTTTTTGTTTCAAGGAAGTTGCTATTGACACAATTGGACCACTTTCAAAGACCTCAAATAACTCCAACCTAGTCTCATAGAATGAACGTTACTATAACACAATTTTTTCAAACTAAATTTTATGTGCCGCTTTTTGTTTTGACGTGGCTTCTGGTGAAATTAACACTAGAGGTGCTACAACAACATTGCCTTTTATTCACTTTCATAAAATCACGGGTACTATGTGTCACGATCCCCTGTTGTCTGCTCTGCGTTTCTCCCGTTACCTGTTCTGACCTACACTTCCCATAATCCTCTGCCCTCATCACTGCCAGTGTCATTGTTCTCACCTGTGTGTAATTTAGTCATCATCCCTCTGTATTTAAACCCTGTTGTTTGTTCATTCATTGTCGGTAGTCAAATCCAAATAATGTTATGGTTGTCCTCTATGTTTATCCTGCTAGTGTTCACCTGGATTTTTCTCATGTTTATACTTTGTTTTCCCTTCGTGGATGTTTTGTTTGTTCCCTGTATTGTTTAGTTATTTTTTGTTATCCTGTTCACCGTTTGTTCCTTTATTAAAACTGCATTTAGATCCTCACTCCTCGTCTGTCCTCATCTGAATCATAACAGAACGACCGACCGTCAAAATGGATCTAACAGCTTTCTTCACGGAACTGAGGCGGATTTGTCAATCCGCGAGTTCTCATACGTCTTCTCCACTGTTGCCATCCACACCGGTTTCGATGAGGTCTCCCTGAAAACCATCTACCGACTCGGACTACCGACACGCCGGCAGAGGGAATTGCCGGAACCCGGAGATCACACCTGGAAGGAGTATGTGAGGCTCGTTGTGGAAAAATTCGCTGCCGAGGAACCACCTCTCTCGATCCCGGGTTCAGCTTCTGAGCCAACGGCCATGCCTGCCGCGGCCAACGAGCCAACGGCCACGCCTGCCACGGCCAACGAGCCAACGGCAACGCCTGCCACGGCCAACGAGCCCACACCCACGCCTGCCACGGACGACGCGCTGGAGGTCTCGTCTGTCCCAGAGCCAGCGCTGCCAGCCTCGTCCGTCCCAGAGCCAGTGTGCACGGCCTCGTCCGTCCCAGAACCAGCGTGCACGGTCTTGTCCGCCCGGAGGAGGAGGAGGAGAAGAGGAAAGGCCTCTGCTGTCCAGTCTCCACCTTCCATGGCTCCGTCCACAGAACCTCCCATGGCTCTGCCTTCCACGTTCAGCGAACCAGAGCTCACGCAGGCCACGGTCAACGAATCAGCGCCTGTAGCCTCGACCATCAGTGAGCCAGTGCCTGTAGCCTCGACCGTCAGTGAGCCAGTGCCTGTAGCCTCGACCGTCAGTGAGCCAGTGCCTGTAGTCTCGACCGTCAGTGAGCCAGTGCCTGTAGCCTCGACCGTCCCAGTGAGCCAGCGCCTGTAGCCTCGACCGTCCCAGAGCCAGCGCCTGTAGCCTCGACAGTCCCCTTGACCACGCCTCCTGCTGGCCGAAGGAGAAAGAGAACAGTGCACCTTCTCCCCAGACTCCGCTAGTACTCGCAACCGCTCCACCTCTCGAGCCTCCCAGGGCTCCGCCTCTCGAGCCTCCCTGGCTCCGCCTTCCAGGGCTCCGCCTCTCGAGCCTCCCAGGGCTCCGCCTCTCGAGACTCCCAGGGCTCTGCCTCCCGAGTCTCCAGGGCTCCGCCTCCCGAGCCTCCCAGGGCTCCGCCTCCCGAGCCTCCCAGGGCTCCACCTCTTGAGCCTTCCAGGGCTCCGCCCCTCGAGCCTTCTACGGCGCCGCCTACCATGGCTCTGCCTCCAGAGCCTCCCACGGCTCCGCCTCCTGAGCCTTCTACGGCCCCCAGAGTTCTCCATGACTCCGCCTACCACGGCACTGTCTCCGGAACCTTCTACGGCTCTGCCTCCTGGGTCTTCCATGGCTCCGCCCTCCATGTCCTGTGGCCACCTCCCAGGAATCCTGACCCAGTCCCTGTCCTGTGGCCACCTCCCAGGCCTCCTGACCCAGTCCCCGACTTGTGGCCCCCTTGGACTACCTGTCTGCCCCTTGTGCCCCCCGTGGACTGCCTGTTTGCCCTTTGTGCCTCCCTTGGACTGCCTGTTTGCCCTTTGTGCCCCTTGGACTGTCTCTTTGCCCCTTGTGCCCCCCTTGGACTGTCTGTTTGCTCCTTGTGCTCTCCTTGGTCTGCCAATTTTAATTTACACATTTATTATGAGGTAGCTCACCTCATAGAGTGTTGGACTTTGGAATCGGACACCAAGCCTGGAGCACAGCCGAGGATGCTCGAAACAAAAGTGAAAGTGAAGCGAAAGTGTCATAGAAGCGACACAAAATGATGTGGTTTCTTCAGTTAATGTGCTTTTCATGTTGCATTTGCTTTTGAAACACTATCGGTTAGGGTTAGGGTAAGGATGTCTGTTTTGCTTACATCTCATTGATCTTTTAGGACACTATTGGAAAGGGCTGACTGCACACCACTGTGTTTAGTACTTGTATGCTATTACTGTAATTTCTGTGCACAACACAATTATGTACATAACAATACAACAATAAAATGCGGGGAAAGTCCAAGGCAGAAGAACACTTTTGATATATAATAAAAAATCATTTATTATTATACATATGGCAACTCATCACGGTAACTTTAAAATCTTAATTGAGAAATTTAACAAATATTTTGGATTGATATATGATATTTAGGAATATAAGGGAAAAATAGAAAAACAGGAGTCAGAGACTGAAAGAGCTGAGATTTTAGATATAAAAGTATAAATGGAGAACCCTTGCAAAAAAAAAAAAACTGCTGCAAAAAATGTATGCAGGTGTTCAGGATTTTTCGTTTAGGACTCCTGAATGATTTTTTGTAGGGGAAGATTTTGTGAAGACTCAATGGAAGAAAATTCTAGAGTTTGAATTGAGTTCTGGAGTTTTATAACTGAACGTAATTAACAATGAATAGGATGTGAAGAGATCCAGCAGCAGACATTATGTCACAATGAAATAAGTATTATAAAAGTCATAACATAAATTTATGAAGACATTGACTAGACTTTGACTGTATGCATCAATCACTATGTAAAAGAGTGAACATCAAACTCGTCTATTCTTCTCCCTCAGTTTCATTCATATAATACTGCCATATTAAATGAGCAACAATAACATTACAAACCTCCAGACACCTAAACTCTTCCTAGCACAGACAGTTTTGTTGTTTTTGTTTAAAAATAAGTGAAATTTGAAATGCGTTTTTTTTTCTACTATTGATTTCACTGGAATGGATCTTAAAATTTTATGAAACTCTGACATGTGAGACATGTATTATCATTTCCCGGCTCTTTCTTTTGATTTGAACTTTACTGTTTCCTTTGAATAAATTGTTATAAATGCTAAGCATTATAAATATGACCAATAAACCGTTTGATTTTTGCCCTTAATACACTTGATATAATTATGTTGTTGCCCTATAATTGAATAATTTACATCTAAACCAAAACTGTCGGTCTCTAAATATTATTTTAATAACAATGAATGAGTAATGAGATAATTGTTCCCTGTACAACACTAAGGTCTATTTCAAATGACTCTTACTGTAATAAATGCAAACGATAAGCTATATATAAAGTAAGCAAATATTTTTAAAGCTGTCACAGATAGTAAATGTCTTCTTCCCAGAGGAAGTTCAGAGAAAATAGTATTTTGTTTAACTTTAATAGGTTTTCAATGCCATGCAACAGGGTTTTTGTGTGTAAATGATAATTATTTTACTTTATTTTATTTTAAACTCATAAATGTCTCTTGAGATAAACAGCTAGGTCCAATATAAATTAAATTCATATACAGTATGTGATCATACAAAATTATATACAAAAATAAAGGGAATAGTTATTAAGGTGAGGATCACATCTGTTGCTGCTACTATAGACCAGTACTTTTGCTACGTCACAGATGGAAGTGGTGGCAAAAAGACCGGTGACAACAGTAAACCAAACCTGTCATTAGCTGACCCAACAGTCCTCAAAAAGTTAGCTGTTACCTTTCAGTTGTCTGGTTAAGCTAAATGAAACCTTGTGCTACACTGTCAAAACTGCCATGGCCAAAACTGAGGGCTTCACTTGTATCAGATTCCGTCAACAGAGCTGACTGGACTGAGGAGATCGCATTCTAAACAGCAGTGACGAGGTAAACAGGAAAACATTGTTGCATTGCAGTTAGTAACACTAATTGTTGAAACTATGGTGGTTTTGCAGAAATATTGTGTATTTGGGGAACATAAGTAACTTTAATGGCAGTTGTTTTTTATAGTCTCTACATGGATATTGTTTTTCATAATTTTCGATATCATAGTTTGTTTTTTAGAAACCATAATTACATCTGGTAACGAGGATCATGAATATACCTGTGATCACCATGTTCTCACTTGAACCACAATAAAACTCTGGATGCAAGAACTTTGGTAAATGTTCATAAAAGCAAGTACAAATGAGAAATTAACAAGAGCTTTGAAGCCTGGACCCCTGTGAATTAAAAATGAAGCTATGAGTTTCCCCCCTCTGTAAATATGTTCAGTTCTAATGAACTTTAATGAAAAAAGTTGTCAATAATTAAGATCCTGATGAAAGAGAAATATCAATAAAGAAGTCCTACTGTCATAGCCTTTCATAGATTACTGTTTACAGATTTTATTATTGTTAAAATCAGTGAATTCACATCTCCCTCACAACTGAATCAACAGTCAAATGTACATTTCAATGCGACAGAAAATATGCAATATTAGTATTGATAACTGCATTTGAATTTCAATAATAATAATATCACTATCTATAATAGTATCACCCCCCCGCCCCCCTTCAGTCAGCACACAATGTCTTTGAGAACAAAGTTAACTAAAACACATTTAAACTACAAAGATAAATTCACAGAAATGCCCATAATTTGTATTTCCTGTAAGTGTTCAATATAAAGAAACTTTTCAAAACAATTTAAAGAAAATTAAGAAACTTTGCTGATCAGAATGTTTAAAAGTTGTTTTTTAGTAATTTACAAATTAGGCAAAAACATTATTTATAGAATTTGTTTTAATGTTAAATATTGGATGTTGTCTAAAAATGTTAATGTTTTCTTCGTCTTACTGCCCATGTGGTTACAGCAACAATAACACATACTGCCATAGTTACAACACAAACAGAGATGACAATAGCTGTCACGTTCAGGCCTGGGTTTGACGTTTTTGGGGGCTCAGGAATTGGACTAAGGATAATCTTTGATGCTTGAGCAATGTTAGATATTTCAGATTTTGTTGCTTCATCCTCAGACTGTACAGCAAAGAAGAGTATTGTGCCATTTTGGATTGTAATATTGGGTATGAATGAATGCTGTTCAACTGATCCAGCCTCATGTGGCAAGACAGCAGATGTGTTGACTAAATAAGCAATGCTGAAGTTTAATCGAAGCATTTCAAGGTCATCGCTCCATCTGATCTCATAGGATGTTGCTTAAAGGAAAGCAAACATGCTTTTTACAAATTCATGAACATCATATCATTCAAACAACAAGAAATTTGGTTTTGTTAGTAAAGAAGAAAGAAAATGTAAAATCTTGTATCTTAAATATTTGAAAAGTAATATTCAATGTTTTACCTGTTCCTTGGTCAAGATCCGCACCAGGAGCCGTCCAGTTGAGAAACACAGTGTTCTCTTGGATTTCAGCAATCAGATCTGTGATTTTGTTTGGAGGGAAATTTGGTGGGGTTGTTCCTGTAGGAATAGACACCTCAAAACTCTCTCCAGTGGCTGTTCTGGTGAAGCTTCCTACTGTAACTGTTGGCTCAGTAATTGGAGGCTTTGGAGGGTTCAGCTCCACTACACCTGAAAATAGAAGAACCACATGAATCTAAATTAATCTGACAGTGATTTCAAAAGGAAACAATCTGAACATCAAGCACTTGTAAAACAATTTCTGCATATATATCTCTTTTGTCTGTTCTCTATCCAAGCAGTTAAAAAGGTGATTGGCTATTGTAAAGACTCTAAATCACATAAAATAAAGATGGCAACAAAATACTAAGACGTTATAATCAGCAGCAGATATGGTGCATCTGATAAGTTATTTGAACTTGTTATCTATTTGCCAATCTGCTTGCTTACATGCACAATTTAAATGGTTTCAGTTTGTAAATCGGTTTTACTGCAGCGCACTGCAAGAGTTTTCTCTGAAACCATCCACCTCCCCAGCTTCACTTGTTTAGATCAGTTACATGGGGATTGTATACTTTATGTATGTCTAATTGTGCAGCATGCATGTCCACATGCTTAACTCAGTATGTATGTGTATGTTCTAGCAGTAGCAAGTCTCCATACTTTCTAGCAGCAGCAGCATAGCAGATCTAGCCACCAAGACCAATATCCTATCAATATTTAATACACAGATTAACATGCTAAATCTTTCTGAAAGTTGTCATAACTGAAATACTGTTATAGATGCATAAATCTTAAGTTACTACAAAGGGTTAATTGTTTATTGTAAGTCCTGATTGATGTCATGGTTTACCATTCACTACATATCCAGGCACATACAGAGCACCACCCGTTCTTTGGAGAGAAAATCTGGCTTGCACATCTTCATTCTTCACTCTTACTTTCAAGCTGGTCTTCCCATTTTGTAACTGTGTGAAATATCTGGAATATATGCCATCATCTTTGAAAGCATCAGCTCCTGTAAAAGATAAATTCTTGTTTGATTTGAGCACACAATTGTGGTCTAAGAGATCAGGCATCTATATATACTGTGTAGTAATGCATGCACTTTAATAATGTAATGATGCCTGAGGCACCATTTGGGGTTCCTCACAAGCCACATCAGAAGAAGCCAAGAGATACTCTAGGCATTCAAGGAGCCACATATATCCTATTTATGTACTCAAGGAACTTCAAGATATATTTTAAGTACCTCAAAAATCCTTTCATTTATGATGGGCTTACTCAACAGTCTGTTCAAAGTCTTTAGATTTCTTGCAGGAACTAAGAGTAAATGTCTTTTGGCCATTTTGCCTGAAATAGTTTGGTAGTGTGTTCTTGTGCTGGTGTAAATTCTTGAACTCTTCTGCATTATTTCCACTGGAGAAAAGGCTGTTCTGGGGCGGAAAAACTGCACCAGCCCCAAAGGCTTGTTGGTCGCTATGTAGTAACCGATAATGTCAGAGGGTGGAAGCCGGGAAAATATTTTGTCACCAAAGTTTTACAAACAACAACAATATATACCGTACTTCATCACTCTATAATAATAATAATAATAATAATAATAATAATAATACAAAAAACAGGAAACACGGACGGAATGATCACTCTACTTTGCGTAAAACTACCACCAGGCCACCATATGTGTTTCAAGTCAGTGAAAAAGGGCAGCTATTTTGCGGCAGGCTGTGAACCTGCCAAGCACAGGCTCGGCACTAGAACCATCGCAATTTCAGTGAAAAGTGCTAGAGAACTGAAAGGGTGTCTGGAGGATCTAAATGACACTTTGAATATCTTTTAATTTTGACAGTATAGTACTTTCTCTCTCTCTGAGTGCGTTTCTCTCATCTCTGAGTGTGTGGAGTTGGCGTGTGTAAGTGAGAGTGGACTCAACTGTGTGATTGAGTTTTCTTTACATTTCATTTTCTTTTTAATTTTTATAATTTTTATTTTATATGTTGTGTTCATCGGGTAAAGTAAAGTTTTAGCTAGAGGTTTGGAGGTGTTTGTGAGGAGTGTTGTCGATCAGCACGAGCTGATTGAGATGGCAGCTACTGAGCTCATGAGTCAATACAGTCTAACGCGGCGGCATGGCATTAAAGTCATCTTCGCTGATCGCTGTTCGGTGGAAGATTGTATCATTGCTGTGGGACAAGTTGTTGGTTATAGCAGTATATTGTCTGCTTTGAGGATGAATACACAATTGTGTAACTTTTGGACAGTGAGGACTGGGTTAATTTAGTTGTTGCTAATGGAGTCGTCATTAATGAATGTTTTACCCCTGTTGTGCCTTTGGTACAACAGGCGAAAAAGATAATTTTGTCTAATGTCCCACCTTTTTTTAAGATGAAGTTATCGAGAGAGAGCTAACAAGACATGGGAAGATTGTGTCACGCATTAAAAAGATTGCTTTGTGTTGTAAATCACCCCAGTTGAAGCATGTTGTGTCCTTCCGACGACAGGTGCATAGAGTTTAAACGTGCCCTGAAGTTTAGGATTGACAACTTTGACTATGTAATTTATGCTTCTTCTGAAAAAATGAAATTTTTGGTTGTAGGAAAGAAGGGCATCAGATTCGTTCCTGTACAGAGAAATAAGAGCAAACAATGGTTCTGGGTGAGAAAATAAGATGGGGAGATGGGGGAAGAGCAAAGACAGGTGGAAGTTGAGCAGTCTAATGTAATAAAGGATGTTGGAATGAAGGAAACAGAAAGAAGTAGTTCTGTGTGCAATGATGATGAAAGAGTAATTGATGATCAGACAAAAAGGGTGTACACAATTGTTAATGGAAAAATAAAGGAAAATAGCACCACAGCGGTAATTACTACTGCTGATACTGTGGTGGTTACGGAAAGTGGAGATATTGATATGGCGGAGGAAGAGAGTGTTTTCAAAACAACAACATTAAAAAGGAGAACTCAAGGGAAGAGGTACGTGTCATGAAATAGAAAAAAAAGGGGCAATAGTTTCAGAACTTGATTCTGAGGTAAGTAATATTGATGGTAGCAGCGGGTAGTGAGAGTGAGTCGTCAGACAAAGATCATGACAAAGTGTTTATATGATTAAAAAAATTTAAAGGTTCTTGTAGTCTACGGAAGGGATGAAAGGGGTCAAAGTTGAGGATTTGTTTTCAGACAAAGGACTTTTTATTGATTCAGCAAAAACATTTATGAAAGAAACAGGAGTGGGCAACTTTTCAGAGCAAGAGATATATATTGAACAAACTGTCCAGAAAATGAGAATGAATATCTTATATGAGGACTTTGAAGTGCCTTAATTCATTCATTCATGTGTTTTCATATAAATGGTGCTCAAGATTGTTTAAAAAGAGTAAAGCTTTTTGAATGAATAAAACAGAAGAATATTGATGTTTTATTTGTACAAGAAACTCATAGTGAGATTCATAATGAAAGTAATTGGATAATAGAATGGAAGGGTGAAATTGTTAGCCTTAAAACCATCTAACAGTGGTGGTGTTGTTGTTTTGTTTCTTAAGAATTTTAATCCAGTTTCATTTGAGGTAGAACATGCCATTGATGATCAACTTTTAAAAGTGTGAGCTTTTTATTTATAATAATAATAAATCTTAGTTTTTTTAAATGTATATGCCCCGGTTGTTGGCTCTGAAAGAATACCATTTTAAATTATAATTCAAATGAGTATTTGATGAGTCTTTTGCATCACCTAGACTGGGGTTTTCTGGATCAACTTGTGATTTTTGTGCACACAGACTGAACAACTCTTGAACCTTGTTGTAATAAATTATACAGTATTTTTTGCCAGTTGAGTGCCTGATTTTTCACTGTTCCCTCTTTTAAACAAACCTGAATTTTAATTGAGTTTCCTAGGGTCTCAATAACAAAAATTAGATGGTAAAATGTAATTAGTTATAACCTTGCAACCAAAACCTATTAACACTTTCAAAATGCAGCACAGATGGTGACCAACCAAGTTATTCTTTGGACTTGAAAAAAAGAATGGTCAGACCCCACAAATTCATTCTTTGCTGTCAGAGTCAGGGCTAGAGTCTAAAGATATAAGAAAGAGAGCTATGAGGTTTTATTCACAGCTGTACTAGAGTGATTCTATACATGTGGAAGAGTTTGCCAGGAAGGGTTACCGAAAATCTAAAAAAATATAATATTGATTTAGAAAGACCGCTAACACAAGGAATTGTATGGCAATCTTAAGACCATGGAAAGTGGAGGAACTCCAGGAATTGAGGGTATTTCTGCAGAATTGTATAGGGTATTTTGGCCAATAAGGTGACAGTTTGGCTGGTGGGTCTATGCCATTAAGCTGCAGGAGTGCAGTCATTATTACCCTTTTGCCAAAGAAATGAGATCCTAAGGATATAAAGGAATGGTGACCTACCACTCTTGTATTCTGATTTAAAGCTGCTCTCTAAAGTTGTGTCAAATAGATTGAGGGAGTTAATTGGTCGGGTCATACATATAGATTTAATGTGTGCCCAAAAGGTCTATTAAAGATAATATACATTTAATTAGGGATGTTTTGGACATTTCTGGATCATTGGGATTAGACACTGGTCTGAATTCCATAGACCAGGAAAGATATTTAAACAAGTTGAACACAGAAATCTCTGGCATACTTTTGAAGAGTTTGGGTTCAACTCTGGTTTTATTGCTATGATCCAGGTTTTGTACTGAGATATTGAGATTGTGCTCAAAATCACTGGTGGGTTGAGTGCACATTTTAAAAATGAATAGGGGTATTAGGTATTAGGGTTGTGCTCTATCAGGGATGTTATATGCCTTGTCGAACACTTGCAGGCTAGAATTCAATCAAATATTGAGGGGTGGTCTTTACCACAGTACAGAGTAAAAATAAAAACAGCTTCTTATGCTGATGACATAATTGTATTGAGTGGTGGTGGCGTAGTGGGCTAAAGCGCATATCTGTGTCCTTGAGCAAGGTACTTAACTCCAGGTTGCTCCGGGGGGATTGTCCCTGTAATAAGTGCTGTAAGTCGCTTTGGATAAAAGCGTCTGCCAAATGCATAAATGTTAATGTAAATGTATTAATGAAAAGTTAATAAGTAGATGTTTTACAAGATAATTTGGTGCTATTTCTTCTGTAAATGTTAACTAGTTAAAAAGTGAAAACTTGATTTATGGAAATGGATGGAAGGTTTTCCAAAGTTGCCAAGTGGACTTGCTTGGAAAAGAGGAGGATTCAAATATTTGGGTGTATATCTTGGGGATGATAAAGAAAAATTGGAAAGGTGTTCTAAAAAAGTTAAAGGATGATTGGAGAAATGGAAATGGCTGTTGTCAAAAATTTCTCACAGAGGACAGGTTATTCACCTTATGTGCCAGAGAAACTAGCACGCACTCATCTTGAAAATAAAAAGTCTTTGATCTTACAGTCTAGCGTATTTTATATAGATGTCTATGGTGTTGATGTGTAAGTGTAATTATCTAGCGAAGTGGATTTACAGGTTGTAGATAGGGATGCACCGTTACCACTTTTTCTCTTCCGATATCTGAAATCTAAGTATCGGCCGATCCGATAGTGTTGTTTTTTGCATAATCAGTTTAGAATATCTTTACATTATAGTGTGGAACTAATTGGGGGAACTCTGTAATATGAAAAGAAACATCATGGTTACTGTCATAACCTCCGTTCCCTGAGGGAGGGAACGAGACATTGTGTCGAATTAACTGACACAAGGGGTCTTCTTGGGACGCCAAACGTACCTCTGAACTTGAGAAAAGGCCAATGTCAAATTGGCAGACAGAATTTGCATGCCCCGCCCTGGACATACGGGTATAAAGGGAAGGGGGGCAGCGTCTGTCAGTCAGGATTTTGCACTGAGGAGCCAAGAATAAGGCACGGCCATTTACAGTGGTAGGTGTAGTGCTGTGGCAGGAGGGACACAACGTCTCGTTCCCTCGTTCTCGTTCCCTCCCTCAGGGAATGGAGGTTACGACAGTAACCATGACGTTCCCCTTCTTTCACTTCACTCACGTTCTGTCGAATGAAGTGACACAAGGGGTCCCATCTAAAAACGGCATGCACTAACCATGTTACGTGAACTGTCAAGACAGGTGCAAGCAGGCTACGGCGTGCTAGAGGCAACTGTGTCGGCTGCACATAGCCCTCCCCAACGCCACCAAAAGAGATGTCATATACACCCCAGAGGGGGGGGGGAATAGGTGCTACATGACTAGCATGGGAGCAAGCCCCACAGCTTGGATCAACTTGGTGAAGGGCGCTGTGTGCAAGCGGAACACCCAGTCGGTTGTGCCACGTTACCGAGTTCTACCCTGAGATTGTAAATTCTGGCGAAGATATTGGGTGTTGCTCAGCCCGCTGCTCTGCAGATGTCTGCTAGGGAGGTGCCGTTGGCCAGTTTCCACGAGTGTGGGGCTGAATAAGTTGAATAGTCATTAATAATTTGGTGGCTTCAACACTTTGGCATCGGCTGGCATTTGTTGACCCGCCCAGTGGACTACTTGGAAAATTGCAAGCCATAATTGTGGCCTTTTTATAAATAAGCCCCATTGGGTGCCACAGAGTGTACTGTTTCTCCTCCAAGATGTGGGAGGACGAGGACTGATCAATCTGGCTAGCAGGGGAGCAAAATTTAATCTGCAGTTTATACAAAGATACTTAACAGGACCAAATAATCTTGTATGGAGACAAGTTGCAAATATCATTCTACGGCAAGCTGGAGGACTAAATCTGTATTTTGTACTTTCCTTAATGAACTCCAGCAAGTTGCAAGTTAATGTATTAACTCTTTTTTTCAGTGTGGAGTTTATAAAAATAAATAAAACTGAAATTAAATATTCTCTGTATTGGTTGCTTGAAGAACCTCTTGTTTTTGGAGCTCGTTTTGATGTGTCATGTGAAGTTACTTCAGTTTTAACAAATGTTCTGTGTAACATAAAAATAGTAACATTTTATCAGTTAGAAACTTTATGTGGACCTGAGTTAAATAATTCACAAATGGTTGCATTAGATCTTGGATTTAAGTCAGTTAGATTTGTGGAAAGAGTTTTGGGCCAATTAAAACAAAAATTAACTGGGAAGGAGAAAACCTTGCTTACAGATGTTTGTAATGAACATTACAAAGGACACTGATTATTTTCCAGAAATTTGTATCACCCCTAATTTGAAGGGGACGAGTGGACCATTGTTGGACTTAAAAGGTTTAGAAGATTTAAATGTAAGTGAAACAAATAGTAAAGTTTGTATAAGTGTTGTTTAAAGGTTTAAAACTAAAAGAAAGAGTTGATATAGTTTGGAGGGATAAATTGGATATAGAGCACAATTTAAACCCTGTGTGGAGAATTCTATATAAACCACCTTTAAACAAAAGAGCAGGAGATCTTCAGTGGAGGATTTTGCACGGCACAGTTGCTGTAAATGCTTTTGTGAATGTGATCAATCCAGTTGTTATTAATGTGTTTTGTGGTTTGAGAGAATCATTATTTTACTGTTTATTGGAATGTACAAGGCTTTTTGATTTATTTGTCGTTCTTAAAAATTGTGGGAGGAAACTTTTTAGGTTACAAACTGGTAATTACAAGAGTATTATGCTATAAATGTGGTTTACGAGGACATTTCTAGTGTCCCCATAATTCAAATGTAAAGATGCAGAAAGTTTTTTGTGAGGGTGAAGTTTAGGGGATAGAATCTATAGTTCATATGGTATAAAATCATTATGTCTATGGAGAGTCTTTATAAAGATTGCCACACCAACATATGCATAAATTGTGACATCTCACATTATTTACAGTGGGGTTGAAATGTCACTGCATTATTAAAATTCTTCACTTGTGCATTCGATAATCCATGTTATCCCAGCATGATTTGAGAATATATTTTGTTTTCAGTTTTAGACTAGTTACCTAGAAATAGTACAGCATTTTAAATATTTCTTATTCATGTCACAACATATCTTTAACATTTAATTTTTTTTAAATCATACAACTTTTTTATTTCCATGTTTAAATTAGATTTAAATGTCAGATTTTCAACACAAACCTCACTAAACATCTGAGGTCAAGTACATACATGAAAACAGATTTAAAGGTAATTTACCTGCTCCGTTGTCCAGGAGTTGTAATGATTGTTTGAACCCAGATGTTGATTGCAGTGTTGCCCACACTTCAGTATTGATTACAGGCCTGTAATTCTGACTAACCTCAGCAAACACCATCATGGGTTTACTGCCGTCACTGAACTGCTGGTTCATGTGGGCTTTGACAATGACCGGAGGAACATCAGCACGAGCTGCTTGACTTGTTACTGTCATAGTCAAGGATTGAAGTTTTCCACTTAAAATAGTGTACTTCCAGTCTCCAGGCTATCAAATACAAGATAAGGAAAGTAGATTATGATTAATTAACACTATGAGTTTGCTGTATATTAGTTAAATATCTATATATATGATTAATGACATTTTGTAAAAGTTGTCTTACCTCTGCTGTCCCTGGAATGTTTAAAGTGACTGTCTTTGTCAATGCATTGTGACTCATATTTGTTTGATTGTAAATTGAGCCACTTGGTGTCTGTATGTAAACACTAGGTAAACTTGTTTCATAGATTAATACAAAGTTGGTTTTGTTCCCAACAGTCTGATCCACTGATACTGTTCCATTGAACCAATCAGCTGTTTTTATTCCAACACTCTCTAGCTGCAAGAAAGCAATGATATTGAGAACATAATATTCATAATATTGGTGACAATATTCATGACATACTCAAAGTACACTGCCTGGAAAAAAAATGCTTTGGATTTAAATAAGCAGATACTTAAGAGCCTATTATTGGATCATTATTGCAGTGATTAATATGTTTCAGCTGCAACAATTCTTTTAACCCTATCTGATGCAGTGTGTAGCTTCTCAATTCTTAAACAACCATGTCGGAATACGTATCGCGTGATTGTGGAAAGATGTTACTGTGTTTCAGAAAGGGAAAATTATTGGTCTGCATCACAACTAAGAAAACCACTAAGGAGATTGCGGAGTATTTCCACACACAATGTGACAAGAATTTACAGGATTAGGACTTAACAGCAGTGTTGCCACAAGAAAGACACTTGTTAGCATGTAAGCGGAGTGGTGATAATTCCACCTGAGCGGAGAGCGCATTTTTGAAGATTACACTCCGCTCTCTCAGGCCGCTCAGCGCTGCTCGCTCAACCCAGAATGTGCTTCGTGATATGCTGCTTTGAAATAACCAATAGGTCTGAGGTTATGGTGCTCAAACTCTAAAGTATGTATAAAAGTTAAGAACAAGGTAATCAAAAGGGAATGTGGAGAGACCATGAGAATTAGAAAATATTCATTTTGGAATTGTACGTCACATTGCCAGAGAGCATGAGGATGTGCTGCGTGAACATGGCAGTGCGGCAAAAGGTGAGCTTGTAGGCTACACTACTATTCCATAATAAATTAATAGATAAGGTATCTTGTTCTTTTGTCATCATGTCAGTGCAGCTGCCAGCTAGATGCAGGCCCGGTTCTGCAGGGTTGCGTACGTTAGAGCACCCTCAATTGAAAATGTAAGCTTGATAATACTGTATATTGGCAAAGCATTTTTACTTGAATCCCTGCAAACACACACAAAAAAATCCCTGCATCAAAACTAAAAACATGTATGACCTTCAAGTTGGGTCCTAATTTGCAGGTGCAGCATTCTGCTTTCATGCCTCCATTGTACAATTGAGCATTTGATTAGTAAAGATTTCCACTCTCGTATAGAGAATTTCATAGCGGAATAATCTCACTTAATCGACCGCCTGTTGCTTTCGATTTCTGCTTTAGGATAAAGTGGCACATACCTGCTGGTCAGTTTCCCAAAGCCAAATCCACACCTTATGATAAGTGAAACATAAAAAACTGACTCTAGATTAGTGATTGCGGATAGCATCTTCTGACTTCGCTTGCTGCATTTATGTGCAGAGTAAAAAGCTATAAATGATTGAACATCATTTAAGAAAAGTTTTTTTTTTTTTTTAAAGGCAGTGGTATTTGTGAATTACATTTTTTTTTATTTGTTTTGGGATCATTAAACATGATTTCATCTAATATATATATTTGGACAAAATCTCACTTTATGTAGGACAAATAGTTTTTATTTGTTAAACCTTGCTGTACATAAAGACATGATTGTTTGATGCATATAAAGTCCAGATTAACTTTATGCTGCTTTAAAAATATCAAGGATATTGGCCACTGTAGATACCCCCCTGTGTACATGCTTGGAACCAAGTATACTAAAGAGAAATTTTATGTTAGAGCGGGATTTGAGCGAATACTTTTTTAACAGTGAGCAGTACATGAGCAGAGTGTCTGCTTGGGCCGTGAGCGGTTGAGTGGAGCGCACCGGCATTGAGCTTCTTATTGAGCGGAGTGTCACACCACTCTGCTTCGCTCACATGCGCTGCTTGATTTTGCTAGGGAGCATAAAGATTGGACTGTGGAGCAATGGAAAAAGGTCATGTGGTCTGATGAGATTTACCCTATTCCAAAGCGATGGGCGCACTCATTATGAATAGTGCCCACTGTACAAGACTCTGAAGGCAGTGTTATGATCTGGGATTGATTCAGTTGGTCAGGTCAAGGCTCAGCAATGTGATGCAGCAATAAAATTAAGTCAGCTGACTACCTCAATGTACTGAATGACCATGTTATCCCATCAATGGATTTTTTCCTCCCTGACGGCACAGGCATATTCCAGGACGACAATGCCAATATTCAGCTGGCTCAGATTGTGAAAGAGTGGTTCAGGGAGGAATCATTTTCACACATGAATTGGCCACCACAGAGTCCTGACTTTAACCTCATTGAAAGTCTTTGGGATATGCTGGAGAAGACTTTACTGAGTGGTTCGACTCTCCCATCATCAATACAAGATCTCAGCCAAATATTATATTATGGAAATAAATGTTGTGACGTTGCATAAGGTTGTTGAAACAATGCCATGAAGAACACACATCGTAATCAAAGCTAAAGGCTGTCCAATGAAATATTAGAGTATGTAACTATTTTTTTTTTGCCAGGCAGTGCAATATAATATATTATGACCAATCACTTGCCAAACCTGAACTGGTTCTTTTGTGTAATCTCCACTTGATATGGTTAGTGAAGCAAATGCATCCACTAGCTGATTAGAAAGAAGATCATCACCGGCTATGATAAATTTCCCCCCTAATTCCAACATGGAACATAGTAGGATTATCCATTTGCATAAGATAATAAAGTGACTCTAAAATAATGATTTTACTCAGGTATATGAAGAAACAGTAAGTTGTTTATCCTACCCATTTAACCTACCTGTGCTGTCTGCCATCAACTTCAGTGCAGCATCTGCACTGGGACCCAAAGCTATTGTATGAATGATGGCACCACTTTGTATTGCAGTTGGAACACAACCATTAATGATTGTCTGATGCCTCACCATCAGTCAGAAAAATTATTTCATCTCCTACAACATCCAAATTGTCCTTTGTAAGTACCTAATGGATTTGAAGAGAAAGAGCAATGGCTTAGGACAAACCATACACTGTATTTACATCATAAAAACACAAAAAATAAATGCATAATTAATAATCAATATGCCACCTCTAAGCCTTCATTGAGGCCTTTACAGATGTATGTGCCACCATTTGCAGTACTTGGCAACTTTTTGATGAGATTCTCTCTTGTGGTCTCACTGTCAATAAGAGTCAAGCTGCTAAGAGTATTAGCATTAGAACTAAAGGTCACAATTCCCACACTGGCTTGATCCTCAATGATGTTCCGGAGGAAAAGTGTGGCAGCTTGCTGCTGTCGAAGAATTCTAGAGCCCTTGAAAAAGTATGAAATATAAAAAATAAATATGGATGAAAGCATTCCTTATTAAAATATGTGTATATATCTTAAATATATTTGATCTAATTGATCTGTTTTCAAGTGAAGTAAATGTATGTTTTTGCATACTTGCATGCTTCCTGAGACATCAAGCACAAGACAAACAACCCGACTCATCCTCTGCACAACTTTGAAAGATGGAGCTGGTGGAAGGGTTTGCAGGGGTTTTAGAGAACGAAGGGCGCCGCTGTCCACAGAATCCTCAAATATTACAGTCCATGTCGCTTTGTTGCCACATTTTTTATTTTGCATGTTTGGGGCAAAAATATTGTGCTCATGTTCTCTACAAAATGCATTCACCTGAAACCAAAATATTTCTGCTTAATATCAGTTTCAAATGTTGTCAAACACTTTGACTAGGACTTGTGTCTGCTGTAAACTCATGGTTGGTCGTGGTGTGTTAACAGATTTCATATCATCAACCAGATGGTATTCAGTACATACATTTAGAGGTCCATTTTACACTAGAAACGTGACATATTTAAATCACATATAATCTATACTTACAGAATCTAAGCTTTGTATGTACATTATTGAGCTGTTTGTGTTCTGATCTTTGTTCGGCACAAACTGGCAATCCTTGGTAGGGAGTAAAGTTTGTGGATCAATGCTGCATCTAATTGATCCAGTAGTATTGTCATAAAACACACCTGTTATGTCTTTGCTACACCTAAATATAAGCAGAACATTTATGTTTGCAATCATTTTAATCAGAGGATAATTTCATGATATGGTTTATTTTTAGTTTAAAAAACATTAAACCTGAATTGTGGACTGAGATGAGTCAGTGTATTACCTTGTAGCATCATAGTGGCCATAAGAAAGATAAAACGGATTTTCTTCACTGTATTCATCAAACACTCCCCATCTCAGATGAGCCCATTCATGCACGAAAACCCTACCTGCATACAAACAAACAAGCATTACATTATATATTAACAATGTATTTTAAGTTATAATGCATGTTAATGCAATCAGTGCTGGGGAAAGATGACACGATGATGTTAAAGCTATCACTGTTATATTACTTAAATGATAAATATCAGATGCAAAATGGTTATTCAGAAGAAAGACTAATAACATTCACCTCTTGACCCATAAGGTTGAGTGAGACTGTCGTCTAGGAGGAAATTTGGAGTGAAATGAATGTACTGACTCTCAGATCCACATTCTCCATACTGTCTAGTGTAGGGACCATCACCATATGCTGGATTCTGTTGATCAATTCTTATTTTGGCCTGCGTTTGATGTAGAAATTGTGCCATCAACATCCAATGTCAATAAAGTTATGAAACATTTTTATTCTGTACGAGGAGAACATAAAAATATATGGTACCTTTTCAAAAGATTCTGTTCTTGCTCTATCAAAATCCTTACTATTCCATTGGGGTGGAACTAATATAGCAACTTCTTTGAAATAAACTTTTTGATCCAAAGCTTGAAAAAGATATTCAGAACCTTTAGTAACCATGTCCTGTCAGAATGAAAGTCAATATTACATTTAAATGTGAATATGCTATACAGCCAGACATTAAATGTGCAGGTTCTAATTTGCTCAGTGGCAAACACTGTCAAGAACACAAGTTAAGAAAAACACTACTAGCCTTTTACTATTGGCTCTAAATTTTATGTAGACAAGCAAATATTTACCTTTATTTTGTCAACAAGCGTCTTGTCCTCTGGTACTGCTGAACTGATTGCAATGACAATATCAACGTATCCATTCCCATCTAGTTTGAGTCCAGTGGAGGTGGACGACAGCAACATCCATACTGAGAGAAACACAGCTCTTGAGTCCATAGCTGCAGAGTAATGAACAGCAACTCAAGAACCCCGTTTTAAACAATGTCAAGTCACAAATTAACTTTAAGCGCCTGATAATAGATGTGACTTTTGCTGTCATGTACTGGAAATGCAATTATGGTGCTATTTCAATAAATCTAATTGGCCCACAGTAAAATGTTGACGTCTAGTGAAACACATAACTATCGTGCCATGCGGCAACATTGGAGGCAAGTGCTGCTTTATCTATGATTCAGTAATCCTAAACTGTATTTTAATGTGGTAATCTTTTTGTTTCAAGGAAGTTGAAAATTGGACCACTTTCAAAGTCCTCAATTATGAAATGCAATTATGGTGCTATTTCAATAAATCTAATTGGCCCACAGTAAAATGTTGATTGTAGTGAAACACAACCATCGTGCCATGCGGCAACATTGGAGGCAAGTGCTCGAAATAAAAGTGAAACAAAAGTGAAAGTGATGTGAAAGTGTCATAGAAGCGACACAAAATGATGTGGTTTCTTCAGTTAATGTGCTTTTCATGTTGCGTTTGCTTTTGAAACACTATCGGTTAGGGTTAGGGTAAGGATGTCTGTTTTGTGTACCTCTCATTGATCTTTTAGGACACTATTGGAAAGGGCTGACTGCACACCACTGTGTTTAGTACTTGTATGCTATTACTGTAATCTCTGTGCACAACACAATTATGTACATAACAATACAACAATAAAATGCGGGGAAAGTCCAAGGTAGAAGAACACTTTTGATATATAATAAAAAATAATTTATTATTATACATATGGCAACTCATCACAGTAACTTTAAAATCAATATTGAGAAATGTAACAAATATTTTGGATTGATATATGATATTTAGGAATATAAGGGAAAAATAGAAAAACAGGAGTCAGAGACTGAAAGAGCTGAGATTTTAGATATAAAAGTTTTTATATTAACCCTTGCAAAAAAAAATTAACTGCTGCAAAAAATTGATGCAGGTGTTCAGGATTTTTCATTTAGGACTCCTGAATTATTTTTTTGTAAGGGAAGATTTTGTGAAGACTCAGTGGAAGAAAATTCTAGAGTTTGAATTGAGTTCTGGAGTTTTATAACTGAACGTAATTAACAATGAATAGGATGTGAAGAGATCCAGCAGCAGACATTATGTCACAATGAAATAAGTATTATAAAAGTCATACCATGAATTTATGAAGACATTGACTACACTGTAAAAAATAAATGTATTTTTACAGGAAAAAACGGTAGAATTTAACAGTATTATGACATTTTGATCAGAACTGTGAAATTCCATAAAAAGGCTAACTTTGACATCTAATGTACAATTTCATTTAAATTTGTTACTGCAAAAAAATGACATTTTCCTTTAAATAACAGTCATTGTTGTCTATTGTTATCCTGACATGTCCTTAAAAAAACATTCCTGTATATTTTTTGGTCAGAGTTGAAAAAAATTTAGTTTTACAGAGAAAACCAGTAGAATTTCACAGTCATATCACATTTTCATCAGAACGGTGAAATTCCACTACAAATGCATACATTAACACCAAATATAGCCTACATTTTTCCAGTTGAATTAGGCAGTGACTATGCACTAAGTGAAAAAAGCAACAGTTGTGATTTACACTAAAAACAAATAGCTATATATTCTATTTACATCATGTAAATATGTTTGCAATAAGTGTAAATAGTAATTAGATGCTATATTCTATATGTTGGCAGATTCTGTTTGCATCTCAGTAATTGTGTACATTAACAGGATGCAATAATAGTATAGTGTTTTATTAAACACTCGTTAGACACTTTATTTCTACTTCATTTTTGTTGAAAATAAATGCCTTTTCGATGTGATTTGTGATACCAAAAGGTATAAATTACAGATTAGAACCAAGGACTTTGAAACAAGCATCAAATAAACGAGGCTTCCAGACTAGTGCCTGTGCCACTGAAAACATTAGGTTAAATTGCGCATCTTTTCTAAACTTCATTGGTGATCCGACACAATGTACTATGTTGTTTCCTTGATTTATAGTCAGAGTTTAGCCTACTATTGTTTTTATGCATGTCATACATATCGTTCGTTTGTTAAAGAGGCGATCTGGCGCTGGACTGTGTTGTTTATAAAATCATATTTTTTTAGTTTTTTCCCGCTGTCGTTAGTGGCGAAAGGCATCAGTTTTCTCTTGTGGCTGTTAGAGCATTTTATTAACGTTGGTTAGTGGTAGCTTAGTGGTTAGAGAGTCGGGCTTGTATCCCAAGAGTTGCAGGTTTGAGTCTCACGGTTGACGTGTCGCGACTGTTGTGCCCTTGAGCAAGGCACCTTACCCTAATTGCTCCCCACAATGCTCCGGGGGTGTGTGTGTGTTCACCACTCACTGGGATGGGTTAAAGAGGTCACATTTCGAGTATGCGTTTCACTTATTGGTATCCTCATCCAAACACACACTCCTGTCCAACCCACTTGTTACACCACTTCTGGAAAACCATTTATTGTTAAGGTAAGCTAATTGTCATGATTTCCATATCAAAATCCGAAATAACCAGCTGTAGATGCTATTTTCACTAAGTGACAATATCAGCATTTTTACGTAATGCTATTTACATTAGGTGTAAATAATTTTCATTTAATAAATATAATTATCAAATTTCCAGTAAGTGTAAATGCTAATTAGATGCTATCTATATTGGCAGATAGATGCACCTTAGTATTTTTGTAGATTAACAGGATCCAATAATTATCATAGAGTGCAAATGATTATATTTATTAAAATTGTTAAATGGATGCTACATTGTTGTGAGAATAAAAGCCCTTCTACACCGACCCCTAAGCCTACCCAATAAATACTTTATTTTTAATAAACACTCTTCTCTTAATAAAGCACTTTATTTCCACTTTTCAAAATTTTCATTGCAAATAAATGGATTTTTTTTTTATCACAAAAAAGCCAAATCTATAAGCCAGTGGTTCTCAAACTTCCTCGGCGTGTTAATATTGTTTTTGGAAGACAAAATACAACTGACTTCAGGATGAATTTGAATGTTTTCTACGAGCACACTAACATTGTGCAAGAACAGAACTGCAGCAGCTCCCTTCCATAATGACCAAATAAACAATAAGTGCAATTAGCAACCATTACTGCCAGGTCAGGCACAAAAAGGGTTAAGGGACGCTTTTGTAAAGGAAATTTCCTACAAATGCATATCCAATAAAGATGCAATAATCACTGTACATGCCTTTCTATCATGTCTTCTGAAAACCCTGACACATTCAGAAAGTGTGCACTGCCCCAAATAGTTAGCAAATCTGGGCTTACATGTTTTCATGCCATAATCTTTTTCTAGTGAATTTATTTATTTAAACCAAATGTACAGGGACATATTTGTATACTGTGTGACAGAAGTAATGTTAAAAACAAATAGAAATACTCTTGAAACACACATTTTAGTAAAATGTTATACAATAAATTATGGTAGTCAGAGTATTGCTGTAAACAACTTCAGCTTTTGATTATATAGCAAACCTTCAAGATCAAACAATGGAAAAACACTTCCCAGCAAAAGTCATGTTTTAGAACACAAAAAAAATTAAATCCTAATCACATCACAAGGTAATAAAAATGATTTAAGGAACAAAGCGCTGCACTGAAGTACAAAAAGTCGGTCTGTCCTGTTCTTCAGCGAAATGTCAATCTTCTGAAAGACCTAAATCTGTGGGGACACAAACAGTTATAATTAAAACCCAAACCAAAAGAAGAGCAGAAACAGCAACAAGCCTTAACCAAATGCCCTCAGTTTTGGCCACAGACAATTACATCACATTTATTGGAGTTAATTATAAAAATTATTGTCCTTTGGTGCACTTTATCATCGATGAATGATAAACACAGAAGATGAAGTCTACCACTACTATACAAGACAGAGCTTCTATACCCGTTACTCTCCCCAGTCAAATGAAGCAATTTTTGACGTCAGACTCAATACTCTGGGGTTGACAGAGTACGCTCTCTTTTTCTCTCTCTTTTCCACCTTGGTACCTTTATGAGGATTTATCCTAAAGATGCACCTTTAAAACACAACACAATGCTTCTTTGTATTGCTTATATGCTTCTTAACCAAAAGAATGCAGTCTATGAATTACCGTTGCAAGAATTCTAGTCTGGCTCCCAGTTCTACAGGGTAACTGATGTTCAATATATAGTAAAGAGAGAACATCAGATACAGGGCTTCAGTAAAACTCAAGAGATGGTCATTTACAATCATCTGGTCTACTGCTACCATGTACACACTGGCTGTCAGTGGGTTCTCTCCTTTGAACAAACACAAAATCAGTAAGACATAATATTTAACAGAATGTGAGTTCTGGTCACCCGAAACCAGGAATTATTGTGTTGCAAGATCATAGTAAATAATACCCACCACACACTACTATACATGGTGTTGCTGGAAGCTGTTCTGAGCATATATCACTTGGAACAGAGGTGTCTTCTACCATCACAAGAAAGTGGTCTTGGTCATTTTTGAAATGGGTTAGCAGCAACATCACTGCCCCACAAACATGATCCTCTCCAGCTCTATACTTTGTGAGGATTCTCCCTGCTCTGCTTGCTCTTTTTGTGCAATGAAATTGAAAGTAGTCCAATATTCTTCTGAACTTACTGGAAGCAGATTCTTCAAAGCTGTTGTTTATGTCAATGCCAGTGAGCTCTTTAAAGTGTGCTTTCATTCCTGCTGGCTGAAAAAGATATGGCCACTCATCAAGTAAATCTTTGGTTTCCTTTCCAGATTGGATGTTGTTTCTTTGAGAGGTGTAAGTAGAAGTCATTAAGTCATAGATTGTCTTTACATCACTTTCATTATTTTGAAACATTACTAGCAACTTCTCTTTTTTTTCCTGCTGCAATTCAGATGTTTCTCCAACTAGCAGTTGTGGATCAGAATTTATACAACCATATAACAATTTTCGTTTCTTTGTTGATACTTCTAGAGTACCACAAAGTGGTGTACTAATAGCTTTTGCTCTTTTAAAATTGTCAATTCTACACACCAGTTGTTTGAGGAGATAATCATATCCACTTCCTACAACCTGGGAATTAATCTCATCTCTGAAAGACTTTGGGTATGCAATCACCATTTGTCGGGCTATTTCTGATACATGTTTTTTTGCTGGACATTTGCTGACTTCCAGGATCTCAGAAGCAACAATGCGGACCAACTGTCTTCTCTCAGAGCAACTTGGCCTTTCGACATTTTGCAAATTTTCCATAAAACTTGCTGGCATTTTTTGCCATGGAACATCAAATCTATAATGTCAGTCATGGTCATAAAACGAAGTTTCACAGCTACTGTCACCTAGAAGATAAACCAATGTCCACAGGTTACAGGATGAACACTTTTCATGCAGCTGTAATTTTTTGGCAAAATTGCCTATTCCCAAGCTGCAGATTTATTGAAGTTTAATAACGGACAAACAGAGATGGCATGGGGCTTTGTGGGCTGTTCATGTGCCACTATATAGAGTATGCATTTAAAGTGGTGCACAGACTTGTTTTATGTCTGCAGTGCATTATTGTCAGAGGGGAGACTGTTGTGCATTTTTCACAGGGAAGGCAGGACCACAGTGCAACAAATCACTAGCATGAAATGGGCACATTTAACGTGTTGCTGGTGATTTGCTGCACTGTGGCCCTGTAGTTGCTCTGAACAATGCACAACTGTCTTCACTCTCTGCTGGCATAAGCTGCGGACTCAACTGGAGACGTTTTGGCCATTCATGCACCAGGTAGTCACCACAGTGGCACATGTACGGATCACAATGTATGCAATTTCCAAAATCAATGTTTTGAGGCCCCGTGTCATCACAGTTTGATTTGTACCATCAAACTACACTAGTCAAAATTTTAAGAGGATCAAAACCTTTCATAATAGTTGTCTTAAAACCAATACCCAAAACTCTTCAAATGTTGACTAGTGTACAATAAATCTGCAGATTTGTATACATATACACATATACATATACATATACATATACAAACCCGATTCCAAAAAAGTTGGGACACTGTAGAAATTGTGAATAAAAAAAGGAATGGAATAATTTACAAATCTCATAAACTTATATTTTATTCACAATAGAATATAGATAACATATCAAATGTTGAAAGTGAGACATTTTGAAATGTCATGCCAAATATTGGCTCATTTTGGATTTCATGAGAGATACACATTCCAAAAAAGTTGGGACAAGGCCATGTTTACCACTGTGTGGCATCCCCTCTTCTTTTTATAACAGTCTGCAAATGTCTGGGGACTGAGGAGACAAGTTGCTCAAGTTTAGGAATAGGAATGTTGTCCCATTCTTGTCTAATACAGGCTTCTAGTTGCTCAACTGTCTTAGGACTTCTTTGTCGCATCTTCCTCTTTACGATGCACCAAATGTTTTCTATGGGTGAAAGATCTGGACTGCAGGCTGGCCATTTCAGTACCCGGATCCTTCTTCTACGCAGCCATGATGATGTAATTGATGCAGTATGTGGTCTGGCATTGTCATGTTGGAAAATGCAAGGTCTTCCCTGAAATGTCTCACTTTCAACATTTGATATGTTATCTATATTCTATTGTGAATAAAATATAAGTTTATGAGATTTGTAAATTATTCCATTCCTTTTTTACTCACAATTTCTACAGTGTCCCAACTTTTTTGGAATCTGGTTTGTACATATACATATATCGCTCTGTGAACTGCACGTGTGGCACAATTTGTTTGCCAGGCGTGCTAAAGGCTGGGCATGCTCACATTGCAAATTTTCTGTATATGAATTACAAGAATCGACAAATTACATGTTTTGCTTTCAAAATGTTTGTGGATTGTTTAATGTTGTATCAGCGTTTTACTCACGTCTTCCACTTGAAGAGCTGGATGGTGAAATTTAGCATCCAGGAACAGGTGAACCTGATGCATCAGAAGTGTATTCAGCAGACAAATTATTGGCAGTGTTTTGCAGAGTGGAAGCAATATCTACATGGCATAAACAAAAAACTGCATTAAGAACCATACTGCAGAAACAAGAAACACATTGACATACTGTAATACAAGTATAGAGTACAGCTAACAAAGTACAGAATGAAAGAGACTGGGGTGTTGTTTTTCCAGTTCATCTAATTGTATGCATGTACACAAGTCAACATTTAAAGTGGATCAAACCTTTCATAATAGTTGTCTTAAAACCAATACCTGTTCTTGTGAACTTAATGAACTTTTTGATCTGCTTCAAATGTTGACTAGTGTATATGTAAAAACAACCATTGATTTGAAAACTTACTTGGGATTTGGGCTATTAGTTTTCTTGCTTCAATCGGTCTCAGAAAGCCACCTAGATCATCATCTTTCAAAAACTGTTGGTCATCTATGGTCTCCACACCTAGGCTGTTCAAACCCCTCTATGGCTAGCTTTGAAGTTATAGGGTTTGGGAACACATTCTCAATAAAAATCAACAGTGCATCCATTTCTGTTGGGAGAGGACAGTTTATCCTTTTTACAGATGAACAAAGCTGTGCTTCAAAGTAATGACCTTCAGTCCCATAAAACTGTACTCATTTAAGGGATAATAATCCAGACATTCCTCAGCATTTACACAAATTAATTCCTTTCTCGCAGACAAAATCTCATTAAGTCCATAATCATGCAAATACACTGAGGGGCGGGGAGTCACAAGGAAAGTCACCTCATCATCTTTCACGAAAATCAGCTCAATCTGTCCAAACTGTAAAATAGAATACTCCTCTTCACATTTAAGGCAAATTAAGTTTCCTTTCCTGTACAGGGTACCCTTGTATTCTACCCTTGTTGAAACAAAGTCTGGTTCATTAAGCAAGCTTGTCTCAACAGCTTTGCACACAGCATCACTGTACAAATGAGGAGAGTATGTGACCAAGTCAACACTTTTAAGCTTTGGTGAAAAAAATGACCTTGAGTGAAGATATGCTTGAAGAAGTTGATGGTTGTGTGACAATGTCTTGCATACATTTTTGAAGTTCTGAGTTCTTCTCACACTTCTTTTGAAGTAGGAATGTTTGCTTTCAAATCTCAATGACCATAAACGAATTAAAGGTCCAAGACTTAAAATGAGTGACGTATAGTGAAGCATGTAATGATGTTTTGGTTTCAAATTTTCACCAGGAAACAGCTCCTTTCTTGTTTCCAGATATTCTGTTATTAAGACATTGAGATATGTAATCTGTGCAGTGGTAATCTTGGGAGCACACACTAGCTCAACCAGTTCTTTCAACTTAACAGTCAGTTGCCATACAGGGTCTTGTGACTCTACTCTGTCTCCAATTATGACAGGAAGAAATCTGAGGAGACACCAGTTCTCAGCTGCTTGACCACCTAACTTTCTGCCTTTTTCACATATCTGGGAGGGGGCAGAACTAGCATTAGAATCCAGATATTTGAATTGTGCAAGTCTCCTGTTCAGCTGCGTATATGAATACCACTTCCTTTTTACAAAGTATTCCAAGAAAATGGCAAGATCAATAGCTACAACGCCTTCAAACAAGTCGTGGCCAAGGCATGGGGGAAGGCCAGGCTGAGCAACATGAAAATATTTGAGAGAGTTGAAAATGAAGTCAAACATCAACCCATTTATAACATTTTCTTCGGTCGTCCTTAGAGTTTCCACTGCCGCCTTATAGGACTCAACTGTGCGATTGGGAAAGTCTACACACACATTTTGAAGTTCACTGCGAGATACCAAGCAATACCTGGCGCAATGACGTGACGTGCAATTTTGATGTCCAAACCCCTTTATGATGTCAAAATAAGGAAATGTTTAATAAAAAGCACATTTATTGAATCTATTGATCTCTGTTTATCAAATGATATGAACATATATTGAGGGTATTACAAAGTGTAAGAATTGTTAGACATTATAGTCACATAATGTCATACCGGATAACTGTCCGGACCTTAGAGTGACATACAAAAAAGCCAAACAAACTGTAAAAAATCTAATAAACCCTAACATCTCTGCCACAGGCATTATTGTATGAGTCTCGACAACAATATATTTAAATATTACAAAGAATATGACATCCAGTTGATTGTTATGCTTTGGAGCATTCTGTCCCAAAACTGGCCATCAGCCAATGTCATCCAGGATAACAAGAAAACTGGAGCAATTTTATTGTGAAATGTATTTTGACATGATGTGAGACAGCATGCTACACAATCAGGAAGACCCTGAAGGACCCCCAAACAATGGTGAAATGTAAGTATGTCTTTCATAAAATGTGTTTAACTTACCCTTTTTCCTCACTAACACACTATGTAGTAAAATCCTGTGTCATATGGGATAACGCTAAAATAACATATATAATGTGGATTTTATGTAAATATGTTTATTTAGCATGAATTTACATATTTGGAAGTTGAAGGTAAAGGTTGCAGATTTCTATAGGTAGCCAAAAATTCTGCCTTATTAAGATTTAAACTGAGTTTTGTCATACCGGATATCAATTTTTGTCATATAGGATAACAGTTATTTTCTGTTAGCCCATAATGTTATCCGTTATCTTGGATAACATGTGTTTGACAATATATTCTTATACAGTTTTCAGCTTTAATTTGTAAAATTTCCATTCAAATTGTGATATTAACATATCATTAACATTGTTTAGTTGAATATTAGCAAATGATATAATTCATAATAATATTAAATCACAATAACATTTAATTATTGTCCAACCTGTCATATTGGGGAATCCGCCCCTTTAAGAACAGGCCATCCACTCTAGTGACATCATCATGCATTTTTTTCTCTCTATTCAGTGGCGGGAAATTCAATATATATATATATATATATATATATATATATATATATATATATATATATATATATATATATATATTATACGTGGTTAGTCATCTGTCATGTATGGCATTACAATTTTTAAAAATGGCATTAAAAAGCATTAAATTAGATTTGATGATACCTGCAAAAACCCTGTATTATATTCAACATTCTCAGATAACAATTTTTTCTTCTGCAGTATAGCTGCTAAAGTAAATGTACATAGTTTTAAATGAGTTTTAGATATTTATATTGGAAAACAAGCCAAAACAAAAACAAATCAAAAATGTATTTTGTTGCAGAGTATAATGAGGCGAAGTCCATTACTACAGGTCTGAAATCCATGCAATCATCTCTGAGCCAGAGCCATACTCTAATCGCAGTGCTCAACTGTGCTACCAAGATTGGAGAAGGTTTAATGAGATGAGGTTATAACCTGCAACTGCATGCAAAATTCCAATGGTTGTCATTTTATTCTAAATGCTTCTGTTATTTTAGACAATGTCTATAAAAAAATGTAGTGTTCATTTAATGAAATTTAGTGATTCAAGGTACTTCAACCCATTAATAAGATTTTTCTTTATAAATATGTTGTTCAATTACATGCTTTTGTAAATTTGCTGTTCAAATAAATGTTCAGTGAAATGAGTGAAGATTGCCTACTTTAACCCTTTACATTATTTATGAATATTGATGTAGAGTGACTATGATCATCAATAAAATGGTTCAAGGTACTTTTCAGTACTAAATTAAACCTATAATGTTGAAAAGTTGTGCTGTTTTGATATTCATAAACATGAAAAAATTGTTTAAATGTATTTGTATACTTGCCAGATCTGGGAAGAAACCACACTGAGTTGCATAACATAAACATTAATTATTTATGAACATTATTATGTGTAAGTGTTGTAAAAATGACAATTCATGTGTTAACTCATATGTGTCATACCGAGTAACAATTTAAGTCAGGCGGGATAACGCTGTTTTTTCCATTGAAATGCATAATTTCACTTCATGGAGTTGAGGAAACAATAATAACATGATACCAAGTTCTGTAAAGCATTTTCAGACATTTTGCATTTTAAATCACATTGCAGTGTTAAAATGTGGGTAAAGAACTTGAACAAGTAGGGTCACGTTTAAAGAAATCACAATATAATGAGAAAAAATAGTTGTGCAAAAAAATGTTTTCTGAGCTCTAAATATTGTTTACTGCATCACTTTACATATTCATTAAGTATTATTTATTTGAAAAGTTTTAATACCATAATATTTAGAAGATGCATTAAACTGCTTAAAATACATTGTTTAAAATTGAGATTTTAGTAATAAGTAAAAAACATCCCCATAAAGATAATAACTACTTTGATGTGCAATTTTAACCTATTTGAATTTTTTATCAGTTGAAAACCTTATTTGTCACTGGCCCACCTACAGCAATGCTTGGCAGTACTGAAGTTCTGTGAGTAACCACCGATGCAGTGGGACCCCAAATTATCACCGATAATAGCCACTATGTTTGCACGTACTATGTCACCTGAAGATGTCACAAATCCATGCTCTTCAAGTTCTTTGACATCTGCCAACAACTTAGCAAAAATCTTGGTTTGACCAAAATAGTTAAAGTCTCTCTCATAACACAAAAGTGATAACTGAATGTTATCACTGCATGATCTGTAAAATGGCTCAAAGTTGCCAAGTGTAAAATACACTCCAATCATTTTGTGTCTTATTTTAGCTGACCCAAGGGGATTCACAATCTCAAAGGCATCCTGGTACAAGATAAGTTGGATTGTAATCTCAGGCTGCTTAAACAAGTCATTGGATTTGAATACAGAGCCATCACAGATGTCAGAGAACACAGAAGAGTGTAGGCCTACATGCTGATGTTTGGCACACTGCTCCCACACCACTGGGTCTATTAACATAGTTTTTAAAGTGTTCTTCAATGGAATATACTGTGCATAACGTTGGTTTCGGTTCTCATCACGACGAAGACACATACTTTGTGGATGCACGTACGAAAAACATTTCTGATAATACTGTCTCCTTTGGTATTCTGTGGAAAGTAATGAATTACAAGCTGAATGTAAATCTTGGCCTTGCAAAGTCTGCACCACAGATTCAATATCACATTGTGAAAGGGCCGTTTTTGACTTGAGTATTTCCCTGAACATCTTCTGTGTGTACTGATGACAGATAGAATTTAAACCACTGAATTCCTCCACAATCATCTGAATGGTTGACGATGGCACCAGGTATTTGGCTTGTAGCTGCATATAAAACAGGCAGAGATTTTTCATGTACAATGACTTTGTGTTACATTTCGTCAGTGAGTCTGTGAATTCACTTTCATCAACCTCATCCTCAGTAACATCAAAAAATGCTGAAGAAGTTTGCTCAGATAAAGTATCCATAATCCGTAATTGTGCAAATGTAGAAGTCCTGTGCTTTCGTGAAACATGGGCAGTGAAACTTGATCTTAAACTGAAATTTTTGTCACATTTTTCAAAAGGACAACACACCACCTCTCCCTTGGCTAAATGTGACCTGAGATGAGAAAGGACATTGTTCATGTCTGTAAATTGTTGTTGACAGTCTGTATTGTTGCAAACAAACGTGCCCGTCGAATCATCAAAATGAGTATGTGGTCTTTTGTGATGGCGATAAACATGAGCTTTGAGAGCATTGTATTTTGAGAATTTACATTTGCATTCTGGGAAGCAACATGGAAATTGAGCATTTGCTTCATGTCTGTATAAGATTTGATGATTAACATATCCCTTAACTGTCTTCAGAGAGCAATCACAAAATTTGCACAAATACATCATCATCCATATGGTTAAAGGTAATACACCTCATAAGATGAAATCCGTTGTCCATGCATATGGGTGTTCTTAAATGATTGTGAAAGCAACGTTCTAAAACAACACAATTCTGAAACCTATTTAGTACTTTTTAATGCAACTTGCATCAAACATTAAGAATAAGATTTAAAAACGTATGTGATTAGCCATTGCAGTTGTATTCACCTGTTGCCAATGAACTTTTAAATTACGTTGGATGATACGTCAACAGATTTTTTTAAACACTTACCATTCACCACTCGACATCGAGGTCCATGATTGTTTTGTTGTCATTCTGTTATATATTGCATTCATACAGCAGAATATGTTGCCTAAACAGTCACGTTTACACACAAAGCTACTTAACAAAGTCACTTACGATTTTTTAAAACAAACTGACGCCTGTAAATATTCCAGCGAACCAAACAACACTCCGTGTTTTAGCTTATTTGCCATGTCAATGAGCACGTTTCCCGACCAAAACAAAAACACAGGGATTTTTCCTTGAGGCATTTTTACGCTGTTTTGGAGCCATGATGTGCCTTAACAGGCTGCTGCTTTGTCTCTTGGCTGATGCCGACATGCCGTTGGTCCGAGGGCAATGATTGAGAAGCAGTTTGACCAATGGCGTGCGTGAAGGCGGGACTTAACAAGAAAGGTCAAAACAGTGCAGAAAAAAAATGTCTACCATAGAAAGCAAAAGGGGAAATTTCCTGCGACATTGTGAGGTAATCATACTGGGTAAATATGCTGGCATGTAATATTAAATATAAAATTGTAATCAACAAGTATTACTGTATTTACGTTGTTTCTGCTGTTGCAGTGCACCCTTGGCCTTGTCAGTGGGTGAGGTCACATCACTAAACTGTCTGAAGAAGTAAGGTGTCCTGGACCATCATAAAATTTGTAAGTGTATTACATATTTAATGAACAAATATTTTTTTTAAGTAAAAAACAATAATTTTTTATGTAAGAAACGCAATAACATCTAAAAAGAGTAACATGATCAGACATTATAATGAATATAGATATGTGATGTATGATATCTAACCATTTTCTCTCTTATTTTTTAAAGGCATCAACATGGAGATTGAATTGGAGACCATTGTTCTGTTCGAAGTGTAGTTTGTGGAAGATGCAATGATGAAATTAATTTGAATTGTCAATGTTGTATTTTAAGCATATAAGCAATGTTCAGATGATGGTACTGTAGCACTGTTTAAAGTTTTTAATATTGTTGTTATTTACAATGGAAACTACTGTAACAGAAGAAAATAAAGAAGGAAAAATACAAATGATTTTCTCTTATGACTTTTTGTGTGACATATAACATACATTTCATGAACTACATATAAAATTATCTGTAAGCCATAATCAAAATCAAAATGCTGTACATGCCTTTCAAAATTATGGTCCATCACAGTTCATTTTTTCAAATAACGGTCAACACATGTTATTTCAAATAACGGTCAACACATGTTATTTCAATTTACAGTCAAACTCTGTTAAATAATTATTAAAACATGATTTCAGTTTACAGTCAAAACATGCTTTATGAAGTAATGGTGTCAACATGTAATTTATATCTACATTCAAATCATGTTTAGTTAAACAACTGCTACACCATGTTTTTACATTTACAGTTAAAACATGTTTTATTAAATAAGGGTTGTCACGGTTCATCGATCCATGTGTTCATTCCGTCATCTGTTGGTGTGTTTATAGGTGTGTGGGTGTGTGTGTGTAGTGCTCGTTTGTTGCTTAGCACCAGCTGATTACTCCACTGCCGTCAGCTGCTACTAATCACTACTGCTTGTTAGCTACCTTTATCTAGCTGGTAATTGTCATGCATGGTGTCGGTTCGTTATTCATGTTTGTGCTTTGTTACCCAGTCTTGTGTCCTAGTTCCTTACGGGTGCAACCCGATTTCCCCTTTACCTCCAGTCTACTGAGGACTCCTCTAGGAGTTTGGTTCCTGACGCTGACCTGTGTTCGCGCTATATTCCAGCCTGCTTACCTTCTCTCGAGAGTGTCACTTCTAGAGCGCCCGCCTGCTCGCGGCCGTTGTAGTATTTCCCTGTGCTGTCAGTCCTTAATAAACTGTTCACTTGCACTTGGATTTGTGACTCATCATTGTGACAAGGGTTTAAACATGTTACGTGAACTTACAGTCAAATAATGCCATTACATTTAATGGTCTATGCATTTATTTGCAATTATACAGACAAAATATGTTATTTCAGATTACGTTTTAAACATTTTATAGTACTGTATGGTCAATGTTCTTTTTTCATGTTGCTGTGTAAACATGTTACTTCAGTTCATGGGGTTTTACCGTTATTTTCATTAATGGCAAACGTTTGGCACCCTGTGCTGCCATGCATTTGCTCGTTTTTTTCTGTGTTTTTTTTTTTACAGTGTAGACTTTGACTGTATGCATCAATCACTATGTAAAAGAGTGAACATCAGACTAGTCTATTCTTCTCCCTCAGTTTCATTCATATAATACTGCCATATTAAATGTGCAACAATAACATTAAAAACCTCCAGACACCTAAACTCTTCCTAGCACAGACAGTTTTGTTGTTGTTGTTTAAAAATAAGTGAAATTTCAACTTTTATTAATATTATAACATTTAAAACTTCGTTTTTTTTCTACTCTTGATTTCACTGGAATGGATCTTAAAATTTCATAAAACTCTGACATGTGAGACATGTATTATCATTTCCTGGCTCTTTCTTTTGATTTGAACTTTACCGTTTCCTTTGAATAAATTGTTATAAATGCTAAGCATTATAAATATGATCAATAAACCGTTTGATTTTTTCCCTTAATACACTTGATATAATTGTGTTGTTGCCCTATAATTGAATAATTTACATCTAATCCTGTAACAGAAACCACAGACTCGAAGATAGGATTGAACCCGGAGGTTGAGTTTATTGCAGGGAAGGGGGTGTAGGAGAAACTGAGTGCACAATGACGTGCAAGGTAATGGGTATCAGAGGTGGGTGATGAAGGGGCGAAGTAGTGATGAGCTTTGACACACTTGGTCGTATGAGAGAAGTGCTTGGTCTTGAGCCGCTGTGATGACGGAGAGGGGAGCCCGGAATGATGAGCGCTTGGGGCGCAATACAGCGACACTTGAAGAAGGAGCGTGGAACACGTCAGAGCTTTGGAGAGAAGATGATCGTCGTATGATTACAGGAATGAAGGAGCGATGAGCGTCATATGGAAGTCAGGAAACATCTTAGAGAAGGAACAGCTAAGTGAGTCTATGTTTCAGGAGTGAGATCAGACAAGGAGTGAATGGGGAGTGGAGCTTATAAGCTGTGAGGCAGATTGATGTGGAACAGGTTTCAGGTGCAGGTGATTAGTACTCTGGAGAGAGGGAGCGTGGAGTGAAAGTGCTGGGAGTGTCAGGCTGAACTGTTACAAAACCAAAACGGTCTCTAAATATTATTTTAATAACAATGAATGAGTAATGAGATAATTGTTCCCTGTACAACACTAAGGTCTATGTCAAATGGCTCTTACTGTAATAAAGGCAAATGATAAGCTATATATAAAGTAAGCAAATATTTTTAAAGCTGTCACAGATATTAAATGTCTTCTTCCCAGAGGAAGTTCAGAGAAAATAGTCTTTTATTTAACTTTAATAGTTTTTCAATGCCATGCAACAGGGTTTTTGTGTGTAAATGATAATTATTTTACTTTATTTTATTTTAAACTCATAAATGTCTCTTGAGATAAACAGCTAGGTCCAATATAATACATTCAAACCACAAAATTAATTTGAAAACATTTGCTGCTGAAGTTCATTAATTTGTATTATTTATATTATTTTATTTAATAAAACAAAAGTAATTAATAAATATTGATGTCAACCCTGACTAAGGTCTATTTGGATTAAGGTCATGTGCTCTGGATTTATGCATCAAAAAACACTTTGACAAAAATTAAATTCATATACAGTATGTGATCATATAAAATTATATACAAAAATAAAGGGAATAGTAATTAAGGTGAGGATCACATCTGTTGCTGCTACTATAGACCGGTACTTTTGCTACATCACAGATGGAAGTGGTGGCAAAAAGACCGGTGACAACAGTAAACCAAACCTGTCATTAGCTGACCCAACAGTCCTCAAAAATTTAGCTGTTACCTTTCAGTTGTCTGGTTAAGCTAAATGAAACCTTGTGCTACACTGTCAAAACTGCCATGGCCAAAACTGAGGGCTTCACTTGTATCAGATTCCGTCAACAGAGCTGACTGGACTGAGGAGATCATTTCCAACTCACGGATCTGCAGCGAACATTTTATTACAGGTATGATATTAACTCATATCATTATAATAATAGTATTGCTAAGAACATATCGAAAGTTAGCAATCTGTGTTTAAATTAGTGCTACTAAGAAAATATATAGTTTTATAGAATATGAATCATAATAGACCAGTGATGGACTGGCCATCTGTGGCAGCAGGACTTTTCCAGATGGGCTGGTCGAGCATTGGGCCCCACTCGCTGCTACCCGATTAAACCATGCAGTGTGAGAGCAGAGCAGTGCATCTTATCCCAAACCTGCTCTGCGCTTGCACTGTGCAGTCCCATGGTATACACAGAGCAAGATTTAAAAATCTTAAAGGCTCCATGTGAATCTCTTTGAAACCAGATTAAACAGCACCCGCATTCTAAACAGCAGTGACGAGGTAAACAGGAAAACATTGTGTCATTGTATTCTTTTCAATCTACACATCACCATTCTTATTGCATTGCCGTTAGTAACACTAATTGTTGAAACTATGGTGGTTTTGCAGAAATATTGTGTATTTGGGGAACATAAGTAACTTTAATGGCAGTTGTTTTTTATAGTCTCTACATGGATATTGTTTTTCATAATTTTCGATATCATAGTTTGTTTTTTAGAAACCATAATTACATCTGGTAACGATGAGCATGGATATACCTGTGATCAACATGTTCTTACTTAAACCACAATAAAACTCTGGATGCAAGAACTTTGGTAAATGTTCATAAAAGCAAGTACTAATGAGAAATTAACAAGAGCTTTGAAGCCTGGACCCCTGTGAATTAAGGATGAAGCTATGAGTTACCCCCTCTGTAAATATGTTCAGTTCTAATGAACTTTAATGAAAAAAAGTTGTCAATAATTAAGATCCTGATGAAAGAGAAATATCAGTAAAGAAGTCCTACTGTCATAGCCTTTCATAGATTACTGTTTACAGATTTTATTATTGTTAAAATCAGTGAATTCACATCTCCCTCACAACTGAATCAACAGTCAAATGTACATTTCAATGCGACAGAAAATATGCAATATTAATATTGATAACTGCATTTGAATTTCAATAATAATAATATCACTATCTATAATAGTATCACCCCCCTCCCTTCAGTCAGCACACAATGTCTTTGAGAACAAAGTTAACTAAAACACATTTAAACTACAAAGATAATTTCACAGAAATGCCCGTAATTTGTATTTCCTGTAAGTGTTCAATATAAAGAAACTTTTAAAAAAAAATTAAGAAACTTTGCTGATCAGAATGTTTAAAAGTTGTTTTTTAGTAATTTACAAATTAGGCAAAAACATTATTTATAGAATTTGTTTTAATCTTAAATATTGGATGTTGTTTAATCATTTGAATGTTTTCTTCGTCTTTTTGCCCGTTTGGTTACAGCAACAATAACACATACTGCCATAGTTACAACACAAACAGAGATGACAATAGCTGTCACATTCAGGCCTGGGTTTGACGTTTTTGCGGGCTCAGGAATTGGACTAAGGATAATCTTTGATGCTTGAGCAATGTTAGATATTTCAGATTTTGTTGCTTCATCCTCAGACTGTACAGCAAAGAAGAGTATTGTGCCATTTTGGATTGTAATATTGGGTATGAATGAATGCTGTTCAACTGATCCAGCCTCATGTGGCAAGACAGCAGATGTGTTGACTAAATAACCAATGCTGAAGTTTAATCGAAGCATTTCAAGGTCATCGCTCCATCTGATCTCATAGGATTTCGCTTAAAGGAAAGGAAACATGCTTTTTAAGAATTCATGAACATCATTTCATGCAAACAACAAGACATTTGGTTTTGTTAGTAAAGAAGAAAGAAAATGTAAAATCTTGTATCTTAAATATTTGAAAAGTAATATTCAATGTTTTACCTGTTCCCTGGTCAAGATCCTCACCAGGAGCCGTCCAGTTGAGAAACACAGTGTTTTCTAGGATTTCAGCAATCAGATCTGTGATTTTGTTTGGAGGGAAATTTGGTGGGGTTGTTCCTGTAGGAATAGACACCTCAAAACTCTCTCCAGTGGCTGTTCTGGTGAAGCTTCCTACTGTAACTGTTGGCTCAGTAATTGGAGGCTTTGGAGGGTTCAGCTCTACTACACCTGAAAATAGAAGAACCACGTGAATCTAAATTAATCTGACAGTGATTTCAAAAGGAAACAATTTGAACATCAAGCACTTGTAAAACAATTTCTGCATCTCTTTTGTCTGTTCTCTATCCAAGCAGTTAAAAAGGTGATTGGCTATTCTAAAGATTCTAAATCACATAAAATATTAAAGATGGCAACAAAATAATAAGACAGCAGAAATGGTGCAAGCTGATAAGTTCTTTGAATTTGTTATCTATTAGCCAATCTGCTTGCTTACATGCACAATTTAAATGGTTTCAGTTTGTAAATCGTTTTACTGCAGCGCACTGTGAGAGTTTTCTCTGAAACCCTCCACCTCCCCAGCTTCACTTGTTTAGATCAGTTACATGGGGATTGTATACTTTATGTATGTCAAATTGTGCAGCATGCATGTCCACATGCTTAACTCAGTATGTATGTGTATGTTCTAGCAGTAGCAAGTCTCCATTCTTTCTAGCAGCAGCAGCATAGCAGATCTAGCCGCCAAGACCAATATCCTATCAATATTTAATACACAGATTAACATGCTACATCTTTCTGAAAGTTGTCATAACTGAAATACTGTTATAGATGCATAAAACTTAAGTTACTACAAAGGGTTAATTGTTTATTGTAAGTCCTGATTGATGTCATGGTTTACCATTCACTACATATCCTGGCACATACAGAGCACCACCCGTTCTTTGGAGAGTAAATCTGGCTTGCACATCTTCATTCTTCGCTCTTACTTTCAAGCTGGTCTTCCCATTTTGTAACTTTGTGAAATATCTGGAATATATGCCATCATCTTTGAAAGCATCAGCTCCTGTAAAAGATAAATTCTTGTTTGATTTGAGCACACAATTGTGGTCTAAGAGATCAGGCATCTATATATACTGTGTAGTAATGCATGCACTTTAATAATGTAATGATACCTGAGGCACCATTTGGGGTTCATCACAAGTCACATCAGAAGAACCCTCTGGAGATACTCTAGGCATTCAAGGAGCCACAAATATCCTATTTATGTACTCGAGGAACTTAAAGATATATTTTAAATACCTCTAAAAGCCTTTCATTTATGATCCAGGTTTTGTACCAAGATATTGAGAGTGTGCTCAAAATCAATGGTGGGTTGAGTGCTTCTTTTTAAAATATATAATTTGGTTGTGCTCTATCAGGGATGTTATATGCCTTGTCTATTGAACCATTGCAGGCTAGAATTCAATCAAATATTGAGGGGTGGTCTTTGCCACAGTACAGAGTAAAAATAAAAAGATCTGCTTATGCTGATGACATAATTGTATTAATGAAAAGTTAATAAGTAGATATTTTACAATCATTATAGAATTTGGTGCTATTTCTTCTGTAAATGTTAACTGGTTAAAAAGTGAAAAGGTGTTCTAAAAAAGTAAAAGGATGATTGGAGAAATGGAAATGGCTGTTGTCAAAAATTTCTCACAGAGGACAGGTTATTCACCTTATGTGCCAGAGAAACTAGCACTCAGTCATCTGGAAAATAAAAAGTCTTTGATCTTACGGCCTAGCGTATTTTATATAGATGTCTATGGTGTTGATGTGTAAGTGTAATTAGCTAGTGAAGTGGATTTACAGGTTGTAGATAGGGATGCACCGTTACCAATTTTTCTCTTCCGATATCTGAAATCTCAGTATCGGCTGATCCGATAGTGTTGTTTTTTGCATAATCAGTTTAGAATATCTTTACATTATAGTGTGGAACTAATTGGGGGAACTCTGTAATATGAAAAGGAACGTCATGGTTACTGTCATAATCTCCGTTCCCGGAGATGTTGTGTCAAATGAAGTGACACAAGGGGTCTTCTTGGGATGCCAAACGTACCTCTGAACTTGAGAAAAGGCCAATGTAAAATTGGCAGACCAAATTTGCATGCCCCGCCCCGGACATACGGGTATAAAGGGAAGCGGGGCAGCGTCTGTCAGACAGGATTTTGCACTGAGGAGCTGAGAATAAGGCACGGCCGTTTACAGTGGTAGGTGTAGTGCTGTGGCAGGAGGGACACAACATCTCGTTCCCTTCCTCAGGGAACGGAGGTTACGACAGTAACCATGACGTTCCCCTTCTGTCTTTACGGCTGGGGCTCTCTTAACGCTATGAAATGTGTCGGGGAATGCGGTCTTTCCCGGTCCTATTCTTTCAGACCTTGCGGAGGCCTCATCCTGCCCAATCTAGGTGGAGGTAAAATGTGGCAAATACACCACGAGGGTTGTGAAGCCATATGTGGGAGTGGTGCGGTGGTTGGTCCAGCCTAATGAGGGGGGAAACCCAAACCCAAGGAAAACGCGGGTCCGCCGACAGGGGACCGTACCATGGGAAATACATCACGGGGAGTTTGCCTGAGAAGGGAACTAAGCCCATGGAGCCTGACCCCAGTACAGAGCACCTGTGAATCGTAGTGAGTCTGGACGCTAATTACTCCGCTGAATTCACAGGCCAGAAGGCTAGGGAGGAGAACATCGAGGGAGCAACACTTAGTGGCTAACCTGGGATAGAAGGTGCACTGGATCAACTTGGTGAAGGGCGCTGTATGTCGCGTTACCGAGTTCTAACGGCTCCGACCTGACAAAACACGGGACGAGACCGACTCAACCCTGAGATTGTAAAATCTGGCAAAGGTATTGGGTGTTGCCCAGCCCGCTGCTCTGCAGATGTTTGCTAGGGAGGTGCCATTGGCCAGTGTCCATGAGTGCGGGGCTGAATAAGGTGAATAGTCATTCATAATTTGGTGGCTTCAGCACTTTGGCATCGGCTGGCTTTTGTTGACCCGCCCAGTGGACTACTTGGAAAATTGCAAGCCGTAATTGTGGCCTTTTTATAAATAAGCCCCTTTGGGTGCCACAGAGTGTACTGTTTCTCCCCCAAGATGTGGGAGGACGAGGACTGATCAGTCAGGCTAGCAACATTTCATCTGCAATTTATACAAAGATACTTAACAGGACCAAATAATCTTGTATGGAGACAAGTTGCAAATATCATTCCACGACAAGCTGGAGGACTACATCTGTATTTTGTACTTTTCTTAATGGACTCCAGCAAGTTGCAAATTAATGTATTAACTTTTTTTTTTTTTAGAAAGATCTTTTTACAGTGTGGAGTTTATAAAAATAAATAAAACTGAAATTAAATATTCTCTGTATTGATAGCTTGAAGAACCTCTTGTTTTTGGAGCTCGTTTTGATGTGTCATGTGAAGTTACTTCAGTTTTAACAAATGTTCTGTGTAACATAAAAATAGTAACATTTTATCAGTTAGAAACTTTATGTGGACCTGAGTTAAAAAATTCACAAATGGTTGCATTAGATCTTGGAATTAAGTCAGTTAGATTTGTGGAAAGAGTTTGGGAAGGAGAAAACCTTGCTTACAGATGTTTGTAATGAACATTACAAAGGACACTGATTATTTTCCAGAAATTTGTATCACCCCTAATTTGAAGGGGACGAGTGGACCATTGTTGGACTTAAAAGGTTTAGAAGATTTAAATGTAAGTGAAACAAATAGTAAAGTTAAGTGTTGTTTAAAACTAAAAGAAAGAGTTGATATAGTTTGGAGGGATATATTGGATACAGAGCACAATTTAAACCCTGTGTGGAGAATTCTATATAAACCACCTTTAAACAAAAGAGCAGGAGATCTTCAGTGGAGGATTTTGCACGGCGCAGTTGCTGTAAATGCTTTTGTGAATGTGATCAATCCAGTTGTTATTAATGCGCTTTAAACCTTTTTGTGGTTTGAGAGAATCAATCTTTTACTGTTTATTGGAATGTACAAGGCTTTTTGATTTATTTGTCGTTCTTAAAAATTGTGGGAGGAAACTTTTTAGGTTACAAACTGGTAATTACAAGAGTATTATGCTATAAATGTGGTTTATGAGGACATTTCTAGTGTCCCCATAATTCAAATGTAAAGATGCAGAAAGTTTTTTGTGAGGGTGAAGTTTAGGGGATAGAAACTATAGTTCATACATTATAAAATCATTATGTCTATGGAGAGTCTTTATAAGGATTGCCACACCAACATATGCATACATTTTGACATCTCACATAATTTACAGTGAGGTTGAAATGTCGCTGCATTATTAAAATTCTTCACTTGTGCATTCGATAATCCATGTTATCCCGGCATGATTTGAGAATATACTTTGTTTTCAGTTTTAGAATAGTTACCTAGAAATAGTACAGCATTTTAAACATGTCTTATTCATGTCACAACATATCTTTAACATTAAATTTTTTATAAATCATACAACTTTTTTATTTCCATATTTAAATTAGATTTAAATGTCAGATTTTCAATGCAAACCTCACGATACATCTGAGGTCAAGTACATACATGAAAACAGATTTAAAGGTAATTTACCTGCTCCGTTGTCCAGGAGTTGTAATGATTGTTTGAACCCAGATGTTGATTGCAGTGTTGCCCACACTTCAGTATTGATTACAGGCCTGTAATTCTGACTAACCTCAGCAAACACCATCATGGGTTTACTGCCGTCACTGAACTGCTGGTTCATGTGGGCTTTGACAATGACCGGAGGAACATCAGCACGAGCTGCTTGACTTGTTACTGTCATAGTCAAGGACTGAAGTTTTCCACTTAAAATAGTGTACTTCCAGTCTCCAGGCTATCAAATACAAGATAAGGAAAGTAGATTATGATTAATTAACACTATGAGTTTGCTGTATATTAGTTAAATATCTATCTATCTATCTATCTATCTATCTATCTATCTATCTATCTATCTATCTATATATATATATATATACGTATATATATATATATATATATATATATATATATATATATATATATATATATATATATATATATATATATGTGGCAGGACGGGTTATCACCCCTCCCACTTGTTTGAGGTTTGGCCAATGGCCTGGTACCTGTTGCGTATAAAGAGCACGGGCTACCAGTTCATTGATGTGCGTCATTTTCCGGGGCCGTGACGTCATCTGCGCGCACTGCTGCTTTCTTTGCTGGAGTGCAGTGTTGAATGTGTTGATCGTAAAAACCGCTAAAGCTGCTTATCCGCTGGCTGCGCTGTCTACTGAGTGTGTACTCCTGGGAAGTTGAATGTGGACAATCGAGACAGGTAAGGGAAGGGTTGTGTGTGGTGCTTTTGGGGTGCTTTGAGTGGGTATCTGACTAATCGTATGCTTCATGTAGCGTAAGATCTATCTGCGTTTCCTGTCAATGAGCTTTGTCGGAGACATTTGGCTCCATCCACCGCATAGTTTGGGATAGTGATCCTGGGACAGCATGCTTTGCTGTGAGTATATTGCTCGAGCGTGAAGCCAAGGGTGAATGAATTTCAGTATAACATCTTCTGTTTTGTTTTAGGCACGCGCTAAGGGGAATAGCGGCGTTCCGAATGAGTATGTGGTCTGTTCCTCATCATAATGTGCTGATTGCTCCAACGCCCTGCGCTTAAGCATAAAGTGCTGTTTGCTTTGTGCTTCATCATAGACTGCTGTTCTGTTTCCACTGGTTATCCCGCGTCCAGCACGGGACTGATACGCTGCCCATGAGCTCTCATGTTGTCTTAAATTGAATGTTCTGTGTTGGGCTCAGTGATTTAGTGCTTGGGGTTTCTTTTGTGCCTTTTTTGTTTATTTCTTTAATTGATTTCAATGGTCAAGCAAGTTTTGAATTTATATCTTTGTTTTTAATTTAATGGTGATTTAGAGAATTACTGTATTACAGTATTACTTTCATCAAAAGTGTAAATTTGTAACTCAAATTTGGTTGAGTTACACTGCCGAATCCAGTTTGACCATTTGTTTAGTGACTTTTTATTTATTTTGAGTTTTATATGGTGTCTTTTGTTATTTTTTTTAGGGTTTTGATTTGTGACGGCTGAGTTGGGACCAAATGGTTGGTTCCTTCTTGGGACTGTATTAATTCATTATAGTTGTATGTTGTTTTCTTTGCATATCCATGCTCTTTCTTAATGTCTTTTTTTTTGTTCGTTGACAGGACCTGGGCACCCGGGGGGGGCAGACGAGTGATCTTTTGGTGGTGGCATCCTCACTGTGTGTCGTGGTCTTCTCTGACATGAGTTGCTGAGTGTGTGCTAGCGTGTGTGCACTGGTGAATAGAGTAATTTTTCATAAGGGTAATATCTTGAGACTGCCCCTGTTGGGAAGCCCGGGTTCCTCTGTTGCCAACGATAAAATTAACAAGTAGATGAGTGTTTGTTGGTCAATGCCTTTTTTAACTATTGTGTCTTTTAACAATTAATAAACTTTTTGTACGATTACCATTGTCTCTGATTCCGTCTATGATTAGGATCTGCGTGTGCCTTTCAGTTAGAGGTTGTTAAATTCTTGGGGTGAAATTCCTCAGGTGGCGTAGTCGGAAATAACATCAACTGGAGTTGAGCGTGGGTATAATTTTTTGCTCCGCCCGACCCCATCTATAATAGAGCTGCCCTCACGCGCTTTGCCACATATATATATATATATATATATAACAAATGATTCATGACATTTTGTAAAAGTTGTCTTACCTCTGCAGTCCCTGGAATGTTTAAAGTGACTGTCTTTGTCAATGCATTTTGAGTCATATTTGTTTGACTGTAAATTGAGCCACTTGGTGTCTGTATGTAAACACTAGGTAAAATTGTTTCATAGATTAATACAAAGTTGGTTTTGTTCCCAACAGTCTGATCCACTGATACTGTTCCATTGAACCAATCAGCTGTTTTTATTCCAACACTCTCTAGCTGCAAGAAAGCAATGATATTGAGAACATAATATTCATAATATTGGTGACAATATTCATGACATACTCAAAGTACACTGCCTGGAAAAAAAATGCTTTGGATTTAAATAAGCAGATACTTAAGAGCCTATTATTGGATCATTATTGCAGTGATTAATATGTTTCAGCTGTAACAATTCTTTTAACCCTAACTGATGCAGTGTGTAGCTCCTCATTTCTTAACCATGTCGGAATACGTATCCCGTGATCATGGAAAAGATGTCAATGTGTTTCAGAAGGGGCAAATTATTGGTCCGCATCAAACAAAGAAAACAACTAAGGAGATTGCGGAGTATTTCCACACACACAATGTGACAAGAATTTACAGGACTAAACAGCTGTGTTGCCACAAGGAAGACACTTGTTAGCATGTAAGCGGAGTGGTGATAATTCCACCTGAGCGGAGAGCGCATTTTTGAAGATTACACTCCGCTCTCTCAGGCCGCTCAGCGCTGCTCGCTCAACCCAGAATGTGCTTCGTGATATGCTGCTTTGAAATAACCAATAGGCCTGAGGTTATGGAGCTCAAACTCTAAAGTGTATATATCAAAGTTAAGAACGAGGAATTTGAAAGGGAATGTGGAGAGACCATGAGAATTAGCAAATATTCCTTTTGGAATCGTACACGTCACATTGCCAGAAAGCATGAGGATGTGCTGCGTGAACATGGCAGTGCAGCAATAGGTGAGCTTGTAGGCTACACTACTATTCCATAATAAATTAATAGATAAGGTATCTTGTTGTTTTGCCATGTAAGTGCAGCTGCCAGCTAGATGCAGGCCCGGTTCTGCAGGGTTGCGTACGTTAGAGCACCCTCAATTGAAAATGTAATCTTGATAATACTGTATATTGGCAAAGCATTTTTACTTGAATCCCTGCAAACACACACAAAAAATCCCTGCATCAAAACTAAAAACATGTATGACCATCAAGGTGTGTCCTAATTTGCAGGTGCAGCATTCTGCTTTCATGCCTCCATTGTACAATTGAGCATTTGATTAGTAAATATTTCCACTCTCGTATAGAGAATTTCATAGCAGAATTATCTCACTTAATCGACCACCTGTTGCTTTTGTTTCTTCTTTGGGATAAAGTAGCACATACCTGCTGGTCAGTTTCCCAATGCCAAATCCACACCTTAATGATAAGTGAAACTGAAAAACTGACTCTAGATTAGTGGTTGCGGATAACATCTTCCGATTTTGCTTTTACGTGAAGAGAAAAAAGCTATAAATGATTGTACATCATTGAAGATTTTTTTTTTGTTTGTTTTTTTTAAAGGCAGTGTTATTTGTGAATTACATTTTTTTTTATTGTTTTGGGATTATTAAACATGATTTCTTCTAATATATTTTTTGGACAAAATCTCACTTTATGTAAAACAAATATTTTTTATTTGTTAAACCTTGCTGTACATAAAGACGTGATTGTTTGATGCATATAAAGTCCAGATTAACTTTATGGTGCTTTAAAAATATCAAGGATATTGGCCACTGTAGCTACCCCCCTGTGTACATGCTTGGAACCAAGTATACTAAAGAGAAATTTATGTCAGAAAGGGATTTGAGCGAATGCTTTTTTACCAGTGAGCAGAGTGTCTGCTTGGGCTGTGAGCGTTTGAGTGGAGCGCACTGGCATTGAGCAGGTTATTGGCGGCAGTGGTGGCTCAGTGGTTGAGGCTCAGGGTTACTGACCAGAAGGTCGGGGGTTCAAGCCCCAGCACCACCAAGATGCCACTGTTGGGCCCTTGAGCAAGGCACTTAACTCCAAGTTGCTCTGGGGGGATTGTCCCTGTAATAAGTGCACTGTAAGTCACTTTGGATAAAAGTGTCTGCCAAATTTATAAATGTAAATGTTATTGAGCAGAGTGTCAATAACCTTCGTGCCTCTGCTTCGCTCACATGCGCTGCTTGTTAGTGATGCTAATTGGATAAAACAACTTCATTTTGCTAGGAAGCAGAAAGATTGGACTGTGGAGCAACGGAAAAACGTCATGTGGTCTGATAAGATTTACCCTATTCCAAAGAGATGGGCACACCCGTTATGAATAGTGCCCACTGTACACGACTCTGAAGGCAGTGTTATGATCTGGGATTGATTCAGTTGGTCAGGTCAAGGCTCAGCAACGTTATGCAGCAATAAAATGAAGTCAGCTGACTACCTCAATGTATTTAATGATCAGGTTATCCCATCAATGGATTTTTTCTTCCCTGATGGCACAGGCATATTCCAGGACGACAATGCCAAGATTCATCTGGCTCAGATTGTGAAAGAGTGGTTCAGGGAGGAATCATTTTGACACATGAATTGGCCACCACAGAGTCCTGACTTTAACCTCATTGAAAGTCTTTGGGATATGCTGGAGAAGACTTTACTGAGTGGTTTGACTCTCCCATCATCAATACAAGATCTCAGACATATATTATTCCAACTCTGGATGGAAATAAATGTTGTGACGTTGCATAAGTTTGTTGAAACAATGCCATGAAGAACACGCATCGTAATCAAAGCTAAAGGCTGTCCAACTAAATATTAGAGTATGAAACTTTCTTTTTTTTTTTCCAGGCAGTGCAATATAATATATTATGACCAATCACTTGCCAAACCTGAACTGGTTCTTTTGTGTAATCTCCACTTGATATGGTTAGTGAAGCAAATGCATCCACTAGCTGATTAGAAAGAAGATCATCACCGGCTATGATAAATTTCCCCCCTAATTCCAACATGGAACATAGTAGGATTATCCATTTGCATAAGATAATAAAGCGACTCTAAAATAATGATTTTACTCAAGAATTTGAAGAAACAGTAAGTTGTTTATCCTACCCATTTAACCTACCTGTGCTGTCTGCCATCAACTTCAGTGCAGCATCTGCACTGGGACCCAAAGCTATTGTATGAATAATGGCACCACTTTGTATTGCAGTTGGAACACAATCATTAAGATTGTCTGATGCCTCACCATCTGTCAGAAAAATTATTTCATCTCCTACAACATCCAAATTGTCATTTTTAAGTACCTAATGGATTTGAAGAGAAAGAGCAATGGCTTAGGACAATCCATACACTGTATTGACATCATAAATACACAAAAAATAAGTGCATAATTAATAATCAATATGCCACCTCTAAGCCTGCATTGAGGCCTTTACAGATGTATGTGCCACCATTTGCAGTACTTGGCAACATTTTGATGAGATTCTCTCTTGTGGTCTCACTGTCAATAAGAGTCAAGCTGCTAAGAGTATTAGCATTAGAACTAAAGGTCACAATTCCCACACTAGCTTGATCCTCAATGATGTTCCGGAGGAAAAGTGTGGCAGCTTGCTGCTGTCGAAGAATTCTAGAGCCCTTGAAAAAGTATGAAATATAAAAAATAAATATGGATGAAAGCATTCCTTATTAAAATATGTGTGTATATATCGTAAATATATTTGATCTAATTGATCTGTTTTCAAGTGAAGTAAATGTATGTTTTTGCATACGTGCATGCTTCCTGAGACATCAAGCACAAGACAAACAACACGACTCATCCTCTGCACAACTTTGAAAGATGGAGCTGGTGGAGGGGTTTGCAGGGGTTTTAGAGAATGAAGGGCGCCGCTGTCCACAGAATCCTCAAATATTACCGTCCATGTCGCTTTGTTGCCACATTTTTTATTTTGCATGTTTGGGGCAAAAATATTGTGCTCATGTTCTTTACAAAATGCATTCACCTGAAACCAAATATTTCTGCTTAATATCAGTTTCAAATGTTGTCAAACACCTTGACCAGGAATCACATCTGTTGTCAACATATGGTTAGTTACTATATGTCTGTTATCAGATTTCATTTCACCATCCAGATAGTATGAAGATACATTTTATGCTTTATTACAAGTACAGTACACCTCAAAGGCATTGTGAGTGTGGAAATTTGTACTTACAGATTGCAGACTTGGTAAGAACATTATGGAGCTATTTGTGTTTTGCTGTTTGTTAGGAAAAAACTGGCACCCCTTTGTAGGTAGTTGAGTTTGTGGATCAATACTGCACTTTTGAAGGGATCCTGCAGTGATGTCCATAAACTGGCCTGCAATGTTTTTGCTACACCTAAATATAAGGAGGAGAGCAATGGTGGTAATAATTTCCAAGGAGATTTTTAGAGCATGATTTATTTTATGTTAATAGTTCTTAATTTTGTTAATTTAAATTAGTTGAATTTGTTAATTTACAACCTTGTAGCTTCGAAGTGGCCGGCATAATGGTAGAATGGATTTTCTTCACTGTATTCATCATACACTCCCCACCTCATATGAGCCCATTCACGCACCATGACCCTTCCTGCAAACATTATACATTTTTTACTTTTACAAAACTCATCTGATATATTATTGAAAGTAGGCAGAAGTTACTGCATTTGGACTAAGTGTAAGTGGCAGATACTATGTGTACCCCAGTGTAAATTCTAAGATACTGTATACAGTAACACAAAATCACAGATATCACTCTATTTTCAGTCACTTCTCGAACATATAACTATAATAATAATAACCTCTTATATTGTAGAATTAGTGGTTATATTCAAGAAAGAATTGTGAAATTTACATCTTGTACCATATGGCTCAATGAGTTTGTCATTTATGAGGAAGTTTGGAGTGAAATGAATGTACTGACTCTCAGATCCACATTCTCCATACTGATTAGTGTAGGGATCATCACCATATGCTGGATTCTGTTGATCAATTCTTATTTTGGCCTGCGTTTTACATAAAAATAATGCAAGCAACATGTGAATTACATTTTATATATATATATATATATATATATATATATATATATATATATATATATATATATACATATTATTTTGTATAGTGACATTATGATCTGTACCTTTTCATAGGATTCTGTTCTCGATTTGCTATAATCCGTACTATTCCATTGGAGAGGAACTAGTATTGTAGCTTCCTTGAAATAGACTTTTTTATCCAATGCATGAAAAAGATATTCTGAACCTTCAGTAACCATGTCCTGTCAGAATGAGAGTTAAAAGATAAAAAGAGAGAAACAGTGAATGTATGTATACACAGTATATTGTTATGACAGCCAATGCTTTAATTTGCTCTCTACTGATTCAATATCAAACACAAACCAGCATATTTACCTTTATTTTATCAATGAGTGCCTTGTCCTCTGGTACTGCTGAACCGATTGCAATGACAATATCAACGTATCCATTCCCATCTAGTTTGATTCCAGTGGAGGTGGACAACAGCAACATCCATACTGAGAGAAACACAGCTCTTGAGTCCATAGCTGCAGAGTAATGAACAGCAACTCCAGAACTTAGTTTAGAAGAAGTTACAAATGAACTTTAAGGGGCAGGTCGCAGATAAGAGGGAGTTACCTTTACTATTTGCTATTTAAAAGCTTGGCAAAAAAACAATAGAAGTAAAGTGTGAACATAAACTATTGCAAAATACGATTTTCAATGCTGTTCATGGAGTATATTTACCCTGTGGATGTGTGTGATTGTGTATTGATCCTCTTGGGATCCATTTTCATAGAAAGTATACAGTACATCCAAATGCAGCTTTCAGTTAGTAAAGGATTTGTTCAATAAAAACTGACTGTTCTTTCGCTACTTTCTTATTTTAGTGTATGAGAACCGTAGAAAATGCTTGGTGACAGAATTACCATGGATTACAATCAATGTTTGTGATGATTTGTGGCTGAGTGCGGTCGCTGATGTAAGTGTTTAGATCAGAACATTTGACGTCTTGTCAGTTCTTCAGTAAAAGAAGCACATTGGTCACTTGAATAGACCACAAGTGTCTGCCCAAGAGACTGAAATTTTGTCAAGGGATAAATGACCTTCCACTGACAGACACTAATCCAAAAATGTGTCTAGTGTGTCGCTGGTGCCACTTAAGAAACCATAACTAAGAAAGCAAAGCAGAATTTGCAGTAATGCTTGTGGATATCTGCTTTACTTGCTACTATGTGCCTCAAACAAAACTGAATATTTGAAGATTCAATATCACTAACATGGCAAATTTAGGCAAATCCAGTGATTATTTAATACTTATTAAAATCTGATTATATTTTACTAATTTAAGAGAGCGTTTTCCAGTTTTGTGTGCAATTTGCATCAGATGGTTAGTGCATGGTAGCAGGAAGTCTGTGGGTGGCAGTCTAGGCTAGTCTAGGCTGAGACTTCGCTCTTGCCATTTTCAACTATTGTATCATGGCCCCTTACCACATCCCCCACAGTTTTAGCAATAAATGCAATGATTTATTAATAACAAAAACTGTATACAATTTTTATGCTAAAATTAGAATTTTCTTGACCCATCACTTATAAAAAAAACTAAAACATCTTTTATATGCATACGTATACACTGGCGGCCAAACGTTTGGAATAATGTACAGATGTAGCCCTTATGGAAAGAAATTGGTACTTTTTTTTTTACCAAAGTGGTATTCAACTGATCACAATGTGTAGTCAGGACATTAATGAAGTGAAAAATTACTATTACAATTTAAATTTATTTTTTCAGAACTTCTTAAACTACTTAAAAGAGTTCTCCTAAAAAAAATCTTCCACATGCAGCAATGACAGCTTTGCAGATGCTTCACATTCTAGCTGTCTGTTTGGTCAGATACTCAGGTGACATTTCACCCCACACTTCCTGTGGCACCTGCCATAGATGTGGCTGTCTTGTCGGTCACTTCTCATGCACCTTACAGTCTAGCAGATCCCACAAACTCAATGGGGTTAAGATCCATATCACTCTTTTCCAATTATCTGTTGTCCAATGTCTGTGTTTCTTTGCCCACTCCAACATTTTCTTTTTGTTTTTCTGTTTCAAAAGTGGCTTTTTCTTTGCAATTCTTCCCATAATTCCTGCACCCCTGAGTCTTCTCTTTACTGTTGTACATGAAACTGGTGTTGAGTGGGTTGAATTCAATGAAGCTGTCAGCTGAGGACATGTGAGGCATCTATTTCTCAAACTAGAGACTCTGATGTACTTATCCTCTTGTTTAAGTGGATCTGGCATTCCACATCTCTTTCTGTCCTTGTTAGAGCCAGTTGTCCTTTGTCTTTGAAGACTGTAGTGTACACCTTTGTATGAAATCTTCAGTTTTTGGCAATTTAAAACATTGAATAGCCTTCAGTCCTCAAAACAATTATTTAATGATGAGTTTCTAGAGAAAGTTTTCATATTGACCTTAAAACATGCCGGTCTATTTCATACTGTAGCAACTCAAAAACAAACATAAACACAAACACAATGTTAAGTTTCATTTAATGAACCAAATAGCTTTCAGCTGTGTTTGATATAATGGCAAGTGATTTTCTAGTACCAAATTAGCAATTTAGCATGATTGGTCAAGAATAAGGGGTTGGACTGATGGCTGCTGGAAATGGAGCCTGTCTAGATTTGATCAAATATAACTTTTTTCAAATAGTGATGGTGCTGTTTTTTAAAAAAACAATTTCCTTCCGAAAATATGTATAATATTACACACACACACACACACACACACACACACACACACACACACACACACACACACACACACACATGTTGTGTTTCCATGTTTTATGGGGACTTTCCATAGACATAATGGTTTTTATACTGTACAAACTTTATATTCTATCCCCTAAACCTAACCCTACCCCTAAACCTAACCCTCACAGAAAACTTTCTGCATTTTTACATTTTCAAAAAACATAATTTAGTATGATTTATAAGCTGTTTTCCTCATGGGGACCGACAAAATTTCCCCACAAGGTCAAAATTTCGGGTTTTACTATCCTTATGGGGACATTTGGTCCCCACAAAGTGATAAATACACGCTCACACACACACACACACACACACACACACACACACACACACACACACACACACACTTTATATTTTAGCATCTTCATATAAATGTATACGATTATTTATCTTTATCTTATTAATTTGTTCTTCTTGTCTTTATGACTCAGTGATTGTATACATCCATTGTTTGATCTGTGTAATTTTGTACATCTTATTGAACCTTTATATACACAGTTTTAGCACAATGTGTGGACTTTTCAGATGGTCCCTTACCCACCGTAGAAAAAATTTCCTACTTATTTCAATGTTAAATGAACTATTTGGAACGATTTCACTGTGACACCATCTGACCAGTTTAAATATGGGACAAATCGTGTCCCTTATTGATAACGGTTTTAAACTTTTATTAGTGATTGTTTGAATGTTTGTAGCATATAAAAATAAAGATATTGTGATACTGAAAAGACTATTTGAGCAGCTGGTTCGTTATGACAACGGCTTCTGTCCCTCTTGTGCTGGTAAACAGCAGCACGACTGCAGATCTCACCGGTTTGATTGTACGCCTCTGAGCCCAGCCTATTTTAATCAAACTGTTTTGGTTTAATGAGCTATATGGTTAATACACCCTAAAAATGTGAGATGAAAATACAGAGGTGTATTTGCATAACAAATTCCCGCCTTCAGCCCAGACACATGGAAGCCTAGGAGTGCCAATTTCAAAAGAAAGAAGGAATACATTATCTATTAGTTTGAAAATAAATAAACACATTTAAATGTGTTTATGTAATTCATATTTTAAAATGTACTTATATTTATCAATAAAACAGCACATTAATAAGATTTTTAAGTGCACATTTTAAATTGTGTTTTAAAAAGCATTTGGCTATTGCTTTTCTTCATCCATTTGCCAGTTACTTTTCATTTTCAATTTCCTTTTCCTTTTCTTTCTCCAATTGAGAATCAAGACTGTTGACTTGTGAGAGCAACCAATGAACATTTGATACAGTTATAAGACTGTAAAGGGATTAATGGAAAGGAGGAGGCTAGAACCGGCTTGATATAAATAATATATATAAATAATAGTTTAATAATAAACTGAAACAAAAAGACACAAACATGTACAGGTGTTGGGCAGCTGCCCATAAATCTCTCTCTCTCTGACACTCTGCCATCTCCGGTATAATTTCTTTGGGCTGTGTGACATCAATTTCCACCCCATGAGGTCCAAATAGCTCTGAACCATTGCCATTTGTTTGTGCTTGATTTGTGCCATTCAAAGAAACATCATGATATTTTCCTTCCTTTTTATTAACAAGATAGCTTTTGGGAGCCTTGAATTGCATAAGCTAAACCCCATGTCAATCACTCTCACCTGACTCCATTGTTTGTGCTCGCTTCTAGTTTGTGCCGTGTTTTGTATCGAAGGATACATTTTTGGGCAAAGATTTAATCTTTCAGCCCATCAAACTCAAACACATCTCTCTTTCTTTGTCACGAAATATCAGCTTTGGCTGATATTTAAACCAGGGATGAAAACCACTCACCTTTCAGCTAAAGTCCCCTTTTCTGAAGCTAATTTGCTTAAACAAGATTATATCTATAGTAGTAGCAGTAGTCTACACAACCAGTCCAAAAGGACACTGACTAAGTTTTTTTTTACTTTTTAGGCTTATGGTCAAATGCTTGGAAATGCTTTGCCTAATTATAGATGTCTATACAAACCTTTTAGTTATTTGTTTTATTTATTTAATAGATGCCATGTAAAGTTAAAAAAGAACCTGGTAACATTTTATTTTAAGGATCCACAATAATGCACTAGTTAATCATAAATAAGGCCATAATTAATAATGAACTGAATGTTTATTAAGGTCATCTAAGCCATAGTTTACAACTTACTAAATGTTGTAAGACCCCACAATAATGCACTTGTTAAACATGAATAAAGCAGTAATTATGAACTTACTGAATGCTTAGTAAGACGATCAAAGCCATAATCTACAACTTATTAAACATTCTATTTCTGTGTAAAGACTTGTAGTTAATGCTCTATTTAAACCCTCACTAGACCCACTGCAGTTCACGTATCGTCCAAACCGTTCAACAGACGACGCCATCTCCACCACCCTCCATCTGGCCCTCACCCACCTAGATAAAAAGGACTCATACGTTCGAATGCTGTTCATAGACTCTAGCTCAGCATTCAACACAATAATTCCTCAGCACCTGATTGGAAAGCTGAACCTGCTGGGCCTGGACACCTCCCCCTTGATCAACTGGATCCTGGACTTCCTGACTGGGAGACAGCATCTCCACCACCACCACCACCACACTGAGCACCCCAGGGCTGTGTGCTCAGTCCACTGCTGTTCACTCTGATGACTCACGACTGTGCAGCAATGCACCGCTCGAACCACATCATTAAGTTCGCCGATGACACGACCGTGGTGGGTCTCATCAGCAAGAATGATGAGTCAGCATACAGAGAGGAGGTGCAGTGGCTAACGGACTGGTGTAGAGCCAACAATCTGTCTCTGAATGTGGACAAAACAAAAGAAATGGATGTTGACTTTAGGACAGCACAAAGTAACCGCTCTCCACTGAACATCGACGGCTCCTCTATGGAGATCGTCAAGAGCACCAAATTCCTTGGTGTTCACCTGGTGGAGAACCTCACCTGGTCCCTCAACACCAGCTCTATTACCAAGAAAGCCCAGCAGCGTCTCTACTTTCTTCGAAGGCTGAGAAAAGCAAATCTCCCACCCCCATCCTCACTACATTCTATAGAGGGACTATTGAGAGCATCCTGAGCAGCTGCATCACTGCCTGGTTTGGGACTTGCACCGTTTTGGACCGCAAAGTCCTGCAGAAGATAGTGAGGACAGCTGAGAGGATCATCGGGGTCTCTCTTCCCTCCATCAAAGACATTTACAAAAAACACTATCCACAAAGCAACCAGCATTGTGGACGACCCCACACACCCCTCACACAAACTCTTCACCCTCCTGCCGTCTGGCAAGTGGTACTGAAGCATTCGGGCCCTCACGGCCAGACTGTGTAACAGCTTCTTCCCCCAAGCCATCAGACGCCTCAATACTCAGAGACTGGTTTGACACACGCACACATGTCCTGAGTTGCACTTTAATTATTGTCACTTTATACCTGGCTGCTACCTCAATAACTGCTATGTGCATAGAACATTATCTCATAGTATGTTATGTTTACATTTGGCATTTTTAGAAACTGTCATCTTTTTGCACTACTGTGTACTGGTCGGCGCTGCACTGTCTCTCACTGTGCCTATTGTCCTGTTAATTTTTTGTAATTTATTGTACTGTCCCGTACTTTTTGCACACGTTTGCACGTGTACTTTAAATAGATATGTTATTTAGTCTGTGTAGTCTCATGTGGTTCTGTGTTTGTCCTTTGTTGTTTTATGTAGCACCATGGTCCTGGAGGAACGTTGTCTCGTTTCACTGTGTACTGTACTGACTGTATATGTGTGGCAACCACAAGGACAAAGTACACTATATTTTAATCTAGACTACGCCACCCTGGGAATTTCACCCAGAGAATATTACCCGCGCACAGGTTCCCCACTAAAGACAGGAAGACATGGAGACACGGGTATTTATGCAAAGTACAAAAAAGTTTATTATAATTTATAATAAAAACCCAGACACAGAAAGGCGACAAGCCTCAAACAATCAAATACGAAGTTCACAGAGAGACAGCTGCGGCCTCTATTTAGGAGGTGCCCTCGCAAAGGATATATTTTGTTCTCCTCAAACACACTACACACTCACGCTCACAGCACAAGAGCCCCAGTGAAATGATCAGTCACGGCACACGGTGTAAACACCACCACCAAAACAGGGAGAGGAACGGTCAATTGCCCAAGCAAAAAGGGCCGCAGCTCCTCAAAAACATACACACACACACACAACACTCTCCACACGCATACAACAAAAAGAAGAAAAGAAACAGGTTTATACAAGCTAGCAGGTGGATGGACAAAACCAAGTTCATCCACCAATAGGCCCAATCCAATAAAGAAAAACAATTAATAATGCAAATAATGAAATTCAGTAATCTTTAACCAAAGAAACAAAACAAGAGAAATTAATAAAATACACAAATCAAGACGCTTCATATAACTAAACAATCAATGTACAAATATAATAGTTACCAAAAAGACAATTATACAAAGAAAGCAAAAGAAAACAACCTATAACAAAACCTTAAATAAGCAAAGCGTCCAATGAGTGCGTGTATGCACTGCAGAGAATATGAAGGTGTAATTTGAGCACAGCATAAGCAAAGCGTCCAATGAGGAAGTGCGTGTATGCACTGCAGAGAATATGAAGGTGTAATTTGAGCACAGCAGCATCAAAACAACCTATAACAAAACAGCGGTGACACTGCACGGACTGTAGTTCTCCTGAAATTCACAAAAATGATTAAAAATCAATCTATATCTACATATCTATTTTAATAGAAGTTAGATGGTGACCTACCGTAGCTGCGGGTTCAGATACCCAAAAGGACATCCTTTTAATGGTTCACCACAGTCATCATTCACACCTCAAATCTCAAACTAAAAGGACAACGCAGGCGAGTTGCTACTTGACCAGTTGCTACACTTTAACAACAATGAATTAAAACCTGTCATACCCGCACCTGAAGGGCACAGACACCTGCACAACAGCCATCCGGAGGAAACCAATACCACGTTAGTAGTGGGACACAATGGGTCGCAGCACCAAACAGTCGTCCGCTCGAAACAGTCACAGTAGCGTGCGGCACGAAATAAAGCAGGCGAGAGTTCACAGGAGACGCGCTCGGAGCGGTCACAGCAGCGTGCAGCACCAAATAAAGCAGGCGAGATCTCACCGAAGACGCGCTCTAGCCTAAATACAAGTGCAAATTAATGACGTCACAGAACCTACTTAAATGCGGACAGGTGGGCTTCTAGCTCATTATGCCACATATGGTTGATTGACCACTTGATAAATAAAAACCACTTGACTTGACTATTTCTGAGACCCATCAAAGATCAAGTTTATAAACCGGTTTTAAGCCAGTAATTCATGCTAATTAGTAGCCTACTGGTTTTACAAAGCTGTTACTTATTAATTGAAAATATCTTGTAATAAATACCATTTGACCACCTGTTCTAAAGTGAAAAATGTACCTACTCAAATTATTGCTTTGTTTTGCATTTATTAGGTAGTATTCAAGTATGTTACTAAGTTGTTACTAATGAATGGCAGGTTAAACTTTTACTTACACAAGTTATTGATTTGATTGACACTTTCAAAGGATTATATCACTTTAACCAACAATAAACTGCAATCGTTTAATCATTCATCAAGCATTTAATTTTTATTTTGTTTGCCTTGGGACACAAATAGATTTTTCAGAATATACATCAAAAAAATTAATCACAAAAGCACCATTAAACAGTCATAAAAGTAATCCAATTTAGTTGTGCACTGTAATCCACGTCGTAGCACAGTTTGAGGAATAGACCCAAGTGTTTTATTCAATGATCTCCGTCTTCCTCAGCCCATAACATAACAGATGTGTAACAGTCATGATCAATTGAGTCCGCCTGGTAAATCGAGTCCCCATGGGGGTAACCGTTTGTAATGCCTGAGCAAACACCTTATCTTGTCACCATGATAGCATGTCACTGAATTCTAGGCTTAGAAAAACAAACAACGACACATCTTTAATTTCACAATCTATAACTTCAGATACATATTATTATGTGTAACATATGATTTAAAAGATATTAAATGTCATATTTACATAGCTAAAACTGCATATACCATAAAGTGAATTTGTACTATTTTTATTCAGGCACTGAATAGAGTACCCATTAATATGGAGCCAGAAATATGACAAAACAATTTGAATTGTGTAAATTTGAACGATAGACTTTTGAATTTGAATTATAAGTGTGATTTTGCCAAATTTAATATTTAATAATTTTAAATAAGTTTGAATTTGAATTTTTTAAACTCCAATCCTGGACATTTCATTTTTAATCAAACTGAATTTGTATTTTATGGCACAATTTTATAAATATGTATTTTCAAACAGCACATTTTTGGTTCTGAATTCATACACTATAAATATCCCGTTGTAAAAAATACAGCTTCAAGTTTTCAAGATGAAGAAGAAATTCAGAACACCAAATTCAATATTCTAAAACGCAGAAATTCAGATCTACAGAGAGTGGGTCAGAGATCAAACTTCCGTGTTCCACAGGGAAGAGTTGAGGGTCTCGGAAAAGTCGAACAGAGCGCTGTGGCCAATTAAAGGCGCATGATTCAAGCATGATTCAAAAGGTCGCCATTCTGACCATGAAGTGGTTCTTAAACTTTTTTGATTTATATTTTTATGGTTAGCACATTAGCACATTCTCTAGAGACATTTGTCTAAGCGGTCTCTGGTATTTGTTTAAGTATAAAGTATATTTAGTATGAAAGTGATTAGTATGCGTAAGAGAAAGCATCACATAAAACTCAATAATAATCAATGTAATTAATTCCAGTAAAAGTTATGTTAAGTGATTGTTTCAATTCACACAGTTCTAACAGTGAAAAGGTAAAACACTTGTTGGTTATTGCTTTTTCTCTCTGAAAATGGACATTTGGACATTTGACCTCAAATATCTTTGACATGTTAATTGCAATTATCTGTGTCAATTAAATTTAGCCTATAACATAATCGATTCAGGTACTGTAACAAGGAAGGACACCGGGAACTGGACTCTTCAAACAAAGGTAGGGAACTTTTAATTGAGCACTTCTCTGGTTTACAGCTTCACAATAACTCATCAGCTTCACAGTAAAGTTCTCGACCCAGTCTCTCTCTCCCTCTTGATCTGGTGCTGGCATGATCCTTTTATGCCACTCTCCCCAACCTCACTACAATTAGAGACAGGTGTTAGTCATAATTTCTGCACCCTTACCGCTCTCTCTCTAGACGGACACTCGACCCCCCACTGCCACACCGCCCAACTCAGGCAGGGGACATCCAGTCTGCCCCCCCCATTTCTGGACAGGAAGTCAGAAACAGCCAACTGTGCTCCCAGTCTGTGGACCACCTTGAATTTAAAGGGCTGGTGTGCCAGATACCACCGGTGATCTGTGCGTTGGTATCTTTCAAGCGGTGGAGCCATTGGAGTGGGGCCAGATCTGAGCAGAGAGGGAAGGTCTGTTCCATCAGGTAGTAAAGGAGAGTGATGACTGCCCACTTGATGGTCAGACAGTCCTGTTTTACAGTGCTGTACTTTGTTTCCCTCAAGGAGAGCTTGCAGTTGATGTACAGCACCGGGCGCTCCTCCAACTCCACCACCTGCGAGAGTACAGCCCCCAGCCTCCTGTCTGAAGCTTCCATCTGCCAAATCCAGTGTGGAGTAAAAACGAGCCGTGCCCAACCGATCGAGCAACTCATTGTTCTCATTGGGTAGGCATAAAATGTAGACACCGTGTTGACTTTTCTATAATACACACTGTATTTTAGTCGCACTTAGGCACCAGAACAACCAGGCTGGACCAGTCACTGTAGGATTCCTCTTACACCCATATTGAACATTGCATCTAATTCTTCCCAAACTATTTTTTAATGTTCCGGCAATTGGTAGGGACAGGTACGTTCCACCACCCGGCTTAGTCTCGATGTGGTGTTGGATGAGGTTTGTGTGACCCAGTAGAGGGGAAAACACATCTGCAAATTCTTGTTGTAGTTTGGCAACCTCTGTGAGTTGGTATGGTGCAAGGTGGTCTCCACAAGTGGGGAGTGATTGTGTTTTGTGTTTACCTCTGTTTCAAGCTCCACCCTCTCCAGAACTACCGTAGGCAATGCCACAGGCACCTCCCTACACAATTTCAGTAGGTTAAGGTGATACATTTGATGTGTGCCCCCTCTATCGGTTTGCTTAACCTCATAATCAAGATCCCCACTCGTTGTGTGACTTCAAAGGGTCCTTGCCACTTGGTGAGTAATTTGGAGCTCGATGTGGGGAGTAATAGGAGTACCTTATTTCCCGGTGCAAATTCCCTTAGCCAAGTTCCCTTGTTATACAGTCGTTCTTGAGCTTGGAGCAAATTCTCCGGTGTTAGTTGCCCCAAGGTGTGGAGTTTTGCTCTAAGATCTAGAACGTATTGAATTTCATTATTACTGTTTGAAGGTCCCTCCTCCCAAGCTTCGCATATGACATGAAGCACGCAGCGTGGGCGCAGCCCATATAGCAGCTCGAATGGGGAAAACCCAGTGGAGTCTTGCGGGACCTCTTGTAACTGCAAATAACAGGGGATCAAGCCATTTGTCCCGATTCCTAGCATGCTCGTGCATGAATTTAAGAATCATGTTCTTAAGGTTTTATTAAATTGCTCCAACAGGCCATCTGTCTTTGGATAGCAAACGCTGGTGCAAATTGTCTTAATACCCAATAATTCGTAAAGCTCACGTAGTGTCCGTGACATAAAGGTTGTGCCCTGATCGTTGAGGTTTTCTTTCGGAATCCCCACACGGGAGATTATTTTGAAGAGTGCCTCCGCAACACTGTGTGCTGAGATGTTGCGCAGGGTCACTGCTTCCAAATATCGTGTTGGATAGTCCACAAGGACCAATACAAAACAATGTCTGCATGCTGACCGCTCTAATGGCCCGACGAGGTCCATGCCAGTTCTCTCGAAGGGGACCTCGATCAGCGGAAGGGAGCACAGTGGCACTTTTGGGGTGGCCGGTAGGTTCACCAGCTGACATTCACAGCATGCTGCACACCACCTGCGAACATAGCCGCCAATCCCCGGCCAATAAGAATGGGCTATTAGTCAGTTCAGTGTTTTTCTCTCCCCTAGATGCACTGCCATGGGATTATAATGAGCCTCCTGGAACACCTTTTCCAGCGGCTCCGCAGTATTAAGAGCTGGGATCTTCTTTCGTTTGAGCATCCTGCATCACTCTATACAGCCACTCGTTTATAATTGGGAAATAGGGATATGAAAGTGCGACATTCGGCTGGAGTTGTTGACCATCGATCACTCTCACTTGGTCGAAGGCGTGTTTGAGGGTTTCGTCTCGTGACTGCTCCAAAGGGAAATCCCCTTTGGGAAATCCCCCAAGGATGGGAGGGGCTGCAGCCTCTCCCCTCATGTCATCCCGACGTGGAGCTGACGAAGATGGCCGTGGAGCTGACGAAGATGGCCCCGGCTCCACCTCCCCTGCCAGAGCATCGCACATTTCACATCTCTTCGCTTTTGTGCAGGACCCTGTTAAATAACAGGTATATTGAGTGTCTTTTTCGTCATATTTATTTTCATTTTAAAGCAACAGAAATGTAATTATATCCACTTTATCAGCAAGAGTGCATGAACGTGAATCCCATGATATCTCATGATATCAGGGTCCAATTTCAAAAGAAAGAAGAAATACATTATCTATTAATTTGAAAATAAAAAATTTGACTTTTAAACCAATTTAAAAATGGACAAATAAATAGACATTTACATTTATGCATTTGGCAGACACTTTTATCCAAAGTGACTTACAGTGCACTTATTACAGGGACAATCCCCCCGGAGCAACCTGGAGTTAAGTGCCTTGCTCAAGGGCCCAACAGTGGCATCTTGGTAGTGCTGGGGCTTGAACCCCCACCCTTCTGGTCAGTAACCCTGAGCCTCAACCACTGAGCCAATTCATATTTTAAAATGTACTTATATTTAGCAATAAAACAGCACATTAATAAGATTTTTAAGTGCACATTTTAAATTGTGTTTTAAAAAGCATTTGGCTATAGCTTTTCTTCATCCATTTGCCAGTTACTTTTCTTTATTGTTTGACTTTTGTTTTTCATTTACCATTTGTCAATCCATACCAGCTGAAGCCCAGGAGTGCCAATTAAAAAAGAATAAAGAAAAAAATAAATTATCAATCTATTAATTTGAAAGAAACAACTTGAATAAATCAATACATTTATAAATGGACAAATAAAAGGACACATTTAAATGTTTTATTTAATTCATGTTTAAAAATGTAATTATATTTAACAATAAAATTGTGCATTAATAAATCATATTTATTTCAAGTTTAAAATGTAATTAACTGTAGCAATAAATTAGCACATTAATTAGTCTTTTATGCACCTTAAAAGCATTTTAAAAAGATATTTGGCAATTTTTTTTTCTTAATTCATTTGCCAGTGGCTTTTCTTTTCAATTTTCTTTTCCTTTTCTTTCTCCAATTGAGAATCAAGTAAAAAAAACAAATGCCATTGGACTGTTGACTTGTGAGAGCAACCAATGAACATTTGATACAGTTATAAGACTGTAAAGGGATTAATGGAAAGGAGGAGGCTAGAACCGGCTTGATATAAATAATATATATAAATAATAGTTTAATAATAAACTGAAACAAAAAGACACAAACATGTACAGGTGTTGGGCAGCTGCCCATAAATCTCTCTCTCTGACACTCTGCCATCTCCAGTCGGCCTTTATCCCTCTCGGAGGCTTGATTAGCCTCATTAGGGGCCGGGTGTGTAGCCCTGCCACAAAGACATACCTCCTCTCCCAATTGCCACTTGAAGAGGATGTAAGTACGGATGATGGTACGAGCAGTTTATGTGATATTGTTGGATCTGCACATAAGAAACGGATGCAAAACATATCAGAAGTTAATGGTTGCTCATTCACTGTTGCTGTGAAATGTTAAACGAGGCCCTACCTGAGCATGCATAGTGATATGTGTCCAGGATGGGAGTTGGTAATCATGATGCTGTCAACAGAACCAGCCTCCCGACCCATGGCCCGAACTGAAACACATGCAGCATCAGCCATTTGCCTCACCGTACTTCACCGCTTCAGATACCGAACCAATGAAGAATACGCCAGATCCTGTACTAAAGCACCTCCGTGAAGTTGGCACCCCATACAATTAAATCTTTACCAAATCTATACCATTAAAAATGAACGTTTGTGCTGGTTCGGCGTTTGAGATATTACACATAATTTCTTTGGGCAGTGTGACATCAATTTCCACCCCATGAGGTCCAAATAGCTCTGAACCGTTGCCATTTGTGCTTGATTTGTGCCATTAAAAGAAACATCATGACATTTTCCTTTCTTTTTATTAACAAGATAGCTTTTGGGAGCCTTGAATTGCATAAGCTAAACCCCATGTCAATCACTCTCACCTGACTCCATTGTTTGTGCTCGCTTCTGGTTTGTGCCGTGTTAGGTATCGAAGGATACATTTTTGGAAAAAGATTTAATCTTTCAGCCCATCAAACTCAAACACATCTCTCTTTCTTTGTCACGAAATATCAGCTTTGGCTGATATTTAAACCAGGGATGAAAACCACTGACCTTTCAGCTAAAGTCCCCTTTTCTGAAGCTAATTTGCTTAAACAAGATTATATCTATAGTAGTAACAGCAGTCTACACAACCAGTCCAAAAGGACACTAAGCTTTTTTTTTTGACTTTTTAGGCTTATGGTCAAATGCTTGGAAATGCTTTGCCTAATTATAGATGTCTATACAAACCTTTTAGTTATTTGTTTTATTTATTTAATAGATGCCATGTCAAGTTAGAAAAGAACCCAGTAACATTTTATTTTAAGGATCCACAAAAATGCACTAGTTAATCATAAATAAGGCCATAATTAATAATGAACTGAATGTTTATTAAGGTCATCTAAGCCATAGTTTACAACTTACTAAATGTTGTAAGACCCCACAATAATGCACTTGTTAAACATGAATAAAGCAGTAATTATGAACTTACTGAATGCTTAGTAAGACGATCAAAGCCATAATCTACAACTTATTAAACATTCTATTTCTGTGTAAAGACTTGTAGTTAATGCTCTATTTAAACCCTCACTAGACCCACTGCAGTTCACGTATCGTCCAAACCGTTCAACAGATGACGCCATCTCCACCACCCTCCATCTGGCCCTCACCCACCTAGATAAAAAGGACTCATACGTTCGAATGCTGTTCATAGACTCTAGCTCAGCATTCAACACAATAATTCCTCAGCACCTGATTGGAAAGCTGAACCTGCTGGGCCTGGACACCTCCCCCTTGATCAACTGGATCCTGGACTTCCTGACTGGGAGACAGCATCTCCACCACCACCACCACACTGAGCACCCCAGGGCTGTGTGCTCAGTCCACTGCTGTTCACTCTGATGACTCACGACTGTGCAGCAATGCACCGCTCGAACCACATCATTAAGTTCGCCGATGACACGACCGTGGTGGGTCTCATCAGCAAGAATGACGAATCAGCATACAGAGAGGAGGTGCAGTGGCTAACGGACTGGTGTAGAGCCAGCAATCTGTCTCTGAATGTGGACAAAACAAAAGAGATGGATGTTGACTTTAGGAGAACACAATGTAACTGCTCTCAGCTGAACATCGATGGCTCCTTTGCGGAGATCGTCAAGAGCACCAAATTCCTTGGTGTTCACCTGGTGGAGAACCTCACTTGGTCCCTCAACACCAGCTCTATTACCAAGAAAGCCCAGCAGCGTCTCTACTTTCTTCGAAGGCTGAGAAAAGCACATCTCCCACCCCCCATCCTCACTACATTCTATAGAGGGACTATTGAGAGCATCCTGAGCAGCTGCATCACTGCCTGGTTTGGGACTTGCACCGTTTTGGACCGCAAAGTCCTGCAGAAGATAGTGAGGACAGTTGAGAAGATCATCGGGGTCTCTCTTCCCTCCATCAAAGACATTAACAAAAAACATTATCCGCAAAGCAACCAGCATTGTGGACGACCCCACACACAAACTCTTTACCCTCCTGCCGTCTGGCAAGAGGTACTGAAGCATTCGGGCCCTCACGGCCAGACTGTGTAACAGCTTCTTCCCCCAAGCCATCAGACTCCTCAATACTCAGAGACTGGTTTGACACACGCACACATGTCCTGAGTTGCACTTTAATTATTGTCACTTTATACCTGGCTGCTACCTCAATAACTGCTATGTGCATAGAACACTATCTCATAGTATGTTATGTTTACATATGGCATTTTTAGAAACTGTCATCTTTTTGCACTACTGTGTACTGGTCGGCGCTGCACTGTCTCTCACTGTGCCTATTGTCCTGTTAATTTTTAGTAATTTATTGTACTGTCCCGTACTTTTTGCACACGTTTACACGTGTACTTTAAATAGGTATGTTATTTAGTCTGTGTAGTCTCATGTGGTTCTGTGTTGTCCTTTGTTGTTTATGTAGCACCATGGTCCTGGAGGAACGTTGTCTCGTTTAATTGTGTACTGTACTGACTGTATATGGTTGAATTACCACTTGATAAATAAAAACCACTTGACTATTTCTGAGACCCATCAAAGATCAAGTTTATAAACCGGTTTTAAGCCAGTAATTCATGCTAATTAGTAGCCTACTTGTTTTACAAAGCTGTTACTTATAATTGAAAATATCTTGTAATAAATACCATTTGACCACCTGTTCTAAAGTGAAAAATGTACCTACTCAAATTATTGCTTTGTTTTGCATTTATTAGGTAGTATTCAAGTATGTTACTAAGTTGTTACTAATGAATGGCAGGTTAAACTTTTACTTAGACAAGTTATTGATTTGATTGACACTTTCAAAGGATTATATCACTTTAACCAACAATAAACTGCAATCGTTTAATCATTCATCAAGCATTTAATTTTTATTTTGTTTGCCTTGGGACACAAATAGATTTTTCAGAATATACATCAAAAAAATTAATCACAAAAGCACCATTAAACAGTCATAAAAGTAATCCAATTTAGTTGTGCACTGTAATCCACGTCGTAGCACAGTTTGAGGAATAGACCCAAGTGTTTTATTCAATGATCTCCGTCTTCCTCAGCCCATACCATAACAGATGTGTAACAGTCATGATCAATTGAGTCCGCCTGGTAAATCGAGTCCCCATGGGGGTAACCGTTTGTAATGCCTGAGCAAACACCTTATCTTGTCACCATGATAGCATGTCACTGAATTCTAGGCTTAGAAAAACAAACAACGACACATCTTTAATTTCACAATCTATAACTTCAGATACATATTATTATGTGTAACATATGATTTAAAAGATATTAAATGTCATATTTACATAGCTAAAACTGCATATACCATAAAGTGAATTTGTACTATTTTTTATTCAGGCACTGAATAGAGTACTCATTAATATGGAGCCAGAAATATGACAAAACAATTTGAATTGTGTAAATTTGAACGATAGACTTTTGAATTTGAATTATAAGTGTGATTTTGCCAAATTTAATATTTAATAATTTTAAATAAGTTTGAATTTGAATTTTTTAAACTCCAATCCTGGACATTTCATTTTTAATCAAACTGAATTGGTATTTTATGGCACAATTTTATAAATATGTATTTTCAAACAGCACATTTTTGGTTCTGAATTCATACACTATAAATATCCCGTTGTAAAAAATACAGCTTCAAGTTTTCAAGATGAAGAAGAAATTCAGAACACCAAATTCAATATTCTAAAACGCAGAAATTCAGATCTACAGAGAGTGGGTCAGAGATCAAACTTCCGTGTTCCACAGGGAAGAGTTGAGGGTCTCGGAAAAGTCGAACAGAGCGTTGTGGCCAATTAAAGGCGCATGATTCAAGCATGATTCAAAAGGTCGCCATTCTGACCATGAAGTGGTTCTTAAACTTTTTTGATTTATATTTTTATGGTTAGCACATTAGCACATTCTCAGCACATGAGCCATTTGTCTAAGCGGTCTCTGGTATTTGTTTTAGTATAAAGTATATTTAGTATGAAAGTGATTAGTATGCGTAAGAGAAAGCATCACATAAAACTCAATAATAATTAATGTAATTAATTCCAGTAAAAGTTATGTTAAGTGATTGTTTCAATTCACACAGTTCTAACAGTGAAAATGTAAAACACTTGTTGGTTATTGCTTTTTCTCTCTGAAAATGTCTGGCCTAGATCTTGGACATTTGACCTCAAATATCTTTGACATGTTAATTGCAATTATCTGTGTCAATTAAATTTAGCCTATAACATAATCGATTCAGGTACTGTAACAAGGAAGGACACCGGGAACTGGACTCTTCAAACAAAGGTAGGAAACTTTTAATTGACCACTTCTCTGGTTTACAGCTTCACAATAACTCATCAGCTTCACAGTAAAGTTCTCGACCCAGTCTCTCTCTCCCTCTTGATCTGGTGCTGGCATGATCCTTTTATGCCGCTCTCCCCAACCCCACTACAATTAGAGACAGGTGTTAGTCATCATTTCTGCACCCTTACCGCTCTCTCTCTAGACGGACACTCGACCCCCCACTGCCACACCGCCCAACTCAGGCCGGGGACATCCAGTCTGCCCCCCATTTCTGAACAGGAAGTCGGAAACAGCCAACTGTGCTCCCGGTCTGTGGACCACCTTGAATTTAAAGGGCTGGTGTGCCAGATACCACCGGATGATCTGTGTGTTGGTATCCTTCAAGCGGTGGAGCCATTGGAGTGGGGCCAGATCTGAGTAGAAAGGGAAGGTCCGCCCCATCTGGTAGTAAAGGAGAGTGATGACTGCCCACTTGATGGTCAGACAGTCCTGTTTTACAGTGCTGTACTTTGTTTCCCTCAAGGAGAGCTTGCAGCTGATGTACAGCACCGGGCGCTCCTCCAACTCCACCACCTACGAGCCCCCAGCCTCCTGTCTGAAGCTTCCATCTGCCAAATCCAGTGTGGAGTAAAAACGAGCAGTGCCCAACCGATCGAGCAACTCATCAATACGAGGCATTGGGTAGGCATAAAATGTAGACACCATTGTAGCGAATCAGCTCTATATTCTTCCACCATTAGGAAGCGAATCAGCTCTATGAAATATTAATAATCAATCATAACTTGTTATAATCGATTATGAATATTTGGATCAGTTAATCGGGTTAACTTGATGTAGCTACATTAACATTACAACCAAATACTCGGTTCATCCCGTGAACACTCAATTTTGGTTATTAATTAATTAATTAATAGAAATGTACATTTCCGGGGCAAGGGAAATGTCTTTCTTACTAAGTATTAAGAGCAAGTAGTCAAAATCTATGATTAGTGACTTTAGATATGAGCTTGAGACACAGACAACTTTACATGTGACATGAACAAGACTTTATTAACTAGACTAAACATTTAAACTACTCTAACATACATATACATACATTCATACAGTTTACCAAGGGAAAGAGGGCTGAAGCAGAATACAGGAAGGCAAGAAGTTATAGCATTGTTTGAAGTTCAGCAGATCAACAGCCTGAGCAAACCATCGTATTAGTTCTGACACGCCCTTTTTAGAAAGGGGTTAAGGATACTTAATGTATCAAATAATGAGACTAAGTTTGATACTTGCATGTCCCATTTGAATTAAACTGTCCTGATGCAATTTGTTGAGGCTCCAGTTGATCTTTGATGATGTTGTCTTGATATCTTTGGTGAATGGAAAGACAAGGCCGTACGTAGCCTGGCACACGCTTGGGAGTCCTTGGGGCCTTTAGTTTGGCATCATTCAGCGAGAGAGTGAGAGAGCACAAGGCTCAGAGAACCAGAAAGGCAGGAAGCCAGAGGAGCATAACAGAGCGAAGAGATAAGAGCGAGGATAGAGATAGAGAGAAGTGGGCGCAGCAATTTTATACCCTTAGCACACATGTCCCACCTCTCATTGGCTCGACCAATAAGAAGGGTTTGAGTTCTAGGCGGGAATTTGGTTTATTGCTCTTTGTTGTAAAATTGCCCATTGCATGTGCAAGAAAGAAAATAGGAAATATACTTTTAATACTAATATGTTGTTGTTATCGACATATCATGTACACAGTCATTTCAATCTTCAAAATACCAAGTTATAGAGACCAAATATGCCACACATATGATTTTGGTTAACCATAGTATGCAAAGTCTGAAACATTAACCCATTAGTTTGCAAGAAAACATAGATCAAGCACATTTAAGGGAAAATGTGAGATGGCACATTAGATACATGTCAATATTTATCACATGGATATATAGAATATATATATAGGATTAACAGGGTTCATTTCTCTTTCTCAGTAAGAGAATGAAGGGAGGGTCAGCACTTCTCTGAACATTCCTTTGGAGGTCGTAAAGGCCTCCATTACTCTCCATTACAGCATGAGAGAGTTCCTTTGTCAAAGCTCATTTGCATGTTTATGACAGTAAGAGATTTTGGGCTGAATGACTCAAAAGATAGTAAAACATCGCGTAATATCATTCTACAGAGATCTTATATTCGAATTCAGCTCAGACAAATCGTAAGGTTTAATTTGATACCAAGAAAGGTATATTTAGTACACTTAATAAGGGAATATACACTGAGGCTATTAAATATGAGGCCTCAGAGTTTAAAACACACAACGAAACAGTTCTAACGAGTTTGATATACCTCAGAAATACACAACATACAGGGATTACACGTATTTCATTAGCAATATGCAGTTCTGTGTTTAACTGAAAAACACACACACACGCACATTTTTACGTTCAAAGTTTCCCCCTTCCTGTCCACACGATAAGCACGTGGTGAGCATGCGGATGTCACATGCGGTTCTCTGTCAATAGTTCATTGTCTCTTTGTCAATACATTTATTGTGCTTGTGGAGGCTGGTTGGCGCTATTTCAGTAATTAGGGGGGTTTTTAACAGTAAGTTCTTGTTTGTTCGGGAATCTGTTAAGGCACTGATCCTCCGCCATACCTTACACCGTGTTGACTTTTCTATAATACACACTGTATTTTAGTCGCACTTAGGCACCAGAACAACCAGGCTGGACCAGTCACTGTAGGATTCCTCTTACTCCCATATTGAACATTGCATCTAATTCTTCCCAAACTATTTTTTAATGTTCCGGCAATTGGTAGGGACAGGTACGTTCCACCACCCGGCTTAGTCTCGATGTGGTGTTGGATGAGGTTTGTGTGACCCAGTAGAGGGGAAAACACATCTGCAAGTTCTTGCTGAAGTTTGGCAACCTCTGTGAGTTGGTATGGTGCAAGGTGGTCTCCACAAGTGGGGAGTGATTGTGTTTTGTGTTTACCTCCGTTTCAAGCTCCACCCTCTCCAGAACTACAGTAGGCAATGCCACAGGCGCCTCCCTACACAATTTCAGTAGGTTAAGGTGATACATTTGATGTGTGCCCCCTCTATCGGTTTGCTTAACCTCATAATCAAGATCCCCACTCGTCGTGTGACTTCAAAGGGTCCTTGCCACTTGGCGAGTAATTTGGAGCTCGATGTGGGGAGTAATATGAGTACCTTATCTCCCGGTGCAAATTCCCTTAGCCAAGTTCCCCTGTTATACAGTCGTTCTTGAGCTTGGAGCAAATTCTCCTGTGTTAGTTGCCCCAAGGTGTGGAGTTTTGCTCTAAGATCAAGAACGTATTGAATTTCATTATTACTGTTTGAAGGTCCCTCCTCCCAAGCTTCGCATATGACATCAAGCACGCAGCAAGATGTTGCGCAGGGTCACTGCTTCCAAATATCGCGTTGGATAGTCCACAAGGACCAATATAAAACAATGTCTCGACCCCGACGAGGTCCATGCCAGTTCTCTCGAAGGGGAACTCGATCAGCGGAAGGGAGCACAATGGCACTTTTGGGGTGGCCGGTAGGTTCACCAGCTGACTTTCACAGCATGCTGCACACCACCTGCGAACATAGCCGCCAATCCCCGGCCAATAATAATGGGCTATTAGTCAGTTCAATGTTTTTCTCTCCCCTAGATGCCCTGCCATGGGATTATAATGAGCCTCCTGGAACACCTTTTCCTGCGGCTCCGCAGTATTAAGAGCTGGGATCTTCTTTCGTTTGAGCATCCTGCATCACTCTATAAAGCCGCTCCTTTATAATTGGGAAATAGGGATATGAAAGTGCGACATTCGGCTGGAGTTGTTGACCATCGATCACTCTCACTTGGTCGAAGGCGTGCTTGAGGGTTTCGTCTCGTGACTGCTCCAAAGGGAAATCCCCTTTGGGAAATCCCCCAAGGATGGGAGGGACTGCAGCCTCTCCCCTCATGTCATCCTGACGTGGAGCTGACGAAGATGGCCGTGGAGCTGACGAAGATGGCCCCGGCTCCGCCTCCCCTGCCAGAGCATCGCACATTTCACATCTCTTCGCTTTTGTGCAGGACCCTGTTAAATAACAGGTATATTGAGTGTCTTTTTCGTCATATTTATTTTCATTTTAAAGCAACAGAAATGTAATTATATCCACTTTATCAGCAAGAGTGCATGAACGTGAATCCCATGATATCTCATGATATCAGGGTCCAATTTCAAAAGAAAGAAGAAATACATTATCTATTAATTTGAAAATAAAAAATTTGACTTTTAAACCAATTTAAAAATCCTCAACCACTGAGCCACCACTGCCCCACACATTTAAATGTGTTTATTTAATTCATATTTTAAAATGTACTTATATTTAGCAATAAAACAGCACATTAATAAGATTTTTAAGTGCACATTTTAAATTGTGTTTTAAAAAGCATTTGGCTATAGCTTTTCTTCATCCATTTGCCAGTTACTTTTCTTTATTGTTTGACTTTTGTTTTTCATTTACCATTTGTCAATCCATACCAGCTGAAGCCCAGGAGTGCCAATTAAAAAAGAATAAAGAAAAAAATAAATTATCAATCTATTAATTTGAAAGAAACAACTTGAATAAATCAATACATTTATAAATGGACAAATAAAAGGACACATTTAAATGTTTTATTTAATTCATGTTTAAAAATGTAATTATATTTAACAATAAAATTGTGCATTAATAAATCATATTTATTTCAAGTTTAAAATGTAATTAACTGTAGCAATAAATTAGCACATTAATTAGTCTTTTATGCACCTTAAAAGCATTTTAAAAAGATATTTGGCAATTTTTTTTTCTTAATTCATTTGCCAGTGGCTTTTCTTTTCAATTTTCTTTCCCTTTTCTTTCTCCAATTGAGAATCAAGTAAAAAAAAACAAATGCCATTGGACTGTTGACTTGTGAGAGCAACCAATGAACATTTGATACAGTTATAAGACTGTAAAGGGATTAATGGAAAGGAGGAGGCTAGAACCGGCTTGATATAAATAATATATATAAATAATAGTTTAATAATAAACTGAAACAAAAAGACACAAACATGTACAGGTGTTGGGCAGCTGCCCATAAATCTCTCTCTCTGACACTCTGCCATCTCCAGTCGGCCTTTATCCCTCTCGGAGGCTTGATTAGCCTCATTAGGGGCCGGGTGTGTAGCCCTGCCACAAAGACATACCTCCTCTCCCAATTGCCACTTGAAGAGGATGTAAGTACGGATGATGGTACGAGCAGTTTATGTGATATTGTTGGATCTGCACATAAGAAACGGATGCAAAACATATCAGAAGTTAATGGTTGCTCATTCACTGTTGCTGTGAAATGTTAAACGAGGCCCTACCTGAGCATGCATAGTGATATGTGTCCAGGATGGGAGTTGGTAATCAAACAATGTCATGTGTTTCAGCCCGAACTGAAACACATGCAGCATCAGCCATTTGCCTCACCGTACTTCACCGCTTCAGATACCGAACCAATGAAGAATACGCCAGATCCTGTACTAAAGCACCTCCGTGAAGTTGGCACCCCATACAATTAAATCTTTACCAAATCTATACCATTAAAAATGAACGTTTGTGCTGGTTCGGCGTTTGAGATATTACACATAATTTCTTTGGGCTGTGTGACATCAATTTCCACCCCATGAGGTCCAAATAGCTCTGAACCGTTGCCATTTGTGCTTGATTTGTGCCATTCAAAGAAACATCATGACATTTTCCTTTCTTTTTATTAACAAGATAGCTATTGGGAGCCTTGAATTGCATAAGCTAAACCCCATGTCAATCACTCTCACCTGACTCCATTGTTTGTGCTCGCTTCTGGTTTGTGCCGTGTTTTGTATCGAAGGATAAATTTTTGGGCAAAGATTTAATCTTTGTGAGGATTGTGTATGGTAACTTCCGTACAACTTGTGTATGACTTGCGTCGAATTGAGTTCATTGTAATGTGTCATGGCTGAAGAGCTGCTTGTACGGTGAAGTTGTGGCTCGCATAAGGCTGTAAGTTGCTATTATTTGTCATATAAATATGATGTTTAGTAAGTTTGTCAGTAAATTCATTAATCTAGAGATGCAAATGTACTATAACCGTGATGTAAGTGATTGTGCAATATGTGAGCATTAGTTAGCGTCGTATGTTAGCGATCTTTTGTTATGATAATTAGGCTAATTTGGCTTCCATGATTACAAGCTATTACCTAAAACAAGGAATATAATTATCAAATGTACATGACAATGTAACGTTTAATGCTTATGTTGATTTAATGTTTCAATTAAGTGCTTTATTTAGGCAGTATTAGGCCTACTGTCCAGTCAGCTATGCACTTTGAATATGTACAATTCTAATTGCTGTATTTTCTATGTTTGTTTACAGTTTTACAATGTTAAAGTTTAACGAGAAAGATTAAAAGCCATGAATCAACATCTCGCCTGTTCACTGTCTGTCTAGCTGGATAGAGAAGTGACACGTCTAGTGAGGACAGAACAACCACTCACCTTTCAGCTAAAGTCCCCTTTTCTGAAGCTAATTTGCTTAAACAAGATTATATCTATAGTAGTAGCAGTAGTCTACACAACCAGTCCAAAAGGACACTGACTAAGTTTTTTTTACTTTTTAGGCTTATGGTCAAATGCTTGGAAATGCTTTGCCTAATTATAGATGTCTATACAAACCTTTTAGTTATTCGTTTTATTTATTTAATAGATGCCATGTCAAGTTAAAAAAAGAACCTGGTAACATTTTATTTTAAGGATCCACAATAATGCACTAGTTAATCATAAATAAGGCCATAATTAATAATGAACTGAATGTTTATTAAGGTCATCTAAGCCATAGTTTACAACTTACTAAATGTTGTAAGACCCCACAATAATGCACTTGTTAAACATGAATAAAGCAGTAATTATGAATTTACTGAATGCTTAGTAAGACGATCAAAGCCATAATCTACAACTTATTAAACATTCTATTTCTGTGTAAAGACTTGTAGTTAATGCTCTATTTAAACCCTCACTAGACCCACTGCAGTTCACGTATCGTCCAAACCGTTCAACAGACGACGCCATCTCCAACACCCTCCATCTGGCCCTCACCCACCTAGATAAAAAGGACTCATACGTTCGAATGCTGTTCATAGACTCTTGCTCAGCATTCAACACAATAATTCCTCAGCACCTGATTGGAAAGCTGAACCTGCTGGGCCTGGACACCTCCCCCTTGATCAACTGGATCCTGGACTTCCTGACTGGGAGACCTCAGTCAGTCCCGATTTGGAACAGCATCTCCACCACCACCACACTGAGCACCCAAGGGCTGTGTGCTCAGTCCACTGCTGTTCACTCTGATGACTCACGACTGTGCAGCAATGCACCGCTCGAACCACATCAAGGGAGAAGACAAGACAGGTTTTAGTAATGAAACATGAAAAGTGGGGTTAATTCTAAGTGAACGAGGGAGAAACAAACGATAAAAAACAGGGTTAACTTTCCTTGCTATGCGAAAAGGGCAGATGTATTTCTGGGAAAGCTTCTTAGATTCGACCCGGAGGGGCAGGTTCTTAGTGGCTAACCAGACTCTTTGACCAGCTCGGAAAATAGGGGCCATCCGTCGACGGCGATTAGCCTGGCTTTGGTATCTCTGGGAGGTCCGAAGGAGGGTACGCCTGGCCTTCTTCCAGGTCCGCCTACAGCGTAGGACAAAGCGCTGGGCCGAGGGAACACCAACTTGCGCCTCTTCCTCGGGAAATAATGGAGGGGTGTATCCAAACTCGCATTCGAAAGGGGACAATCCGATGGCCGAGGACTGGAGGGGGTTGTGGGCATATTCAGCCCAAATGATATAGGTGGCCCAAGACGTGGGATTACTGGCCGCCATACACCGCAAGGTGGTCTCCAGATCCTGATTAATCCATTCCGTCTGCCTATTAGACTCTGGATGGAACCCAGACGACAGGCTGGCTGTGGCCCCAATAAGCCTGCAGAAGGCCCCCCAAAACCGGGACGAGAATTGGGGACCTTGATCAGAGACCATATCCAGGGGCATTCCAAATATCCGGAAGACATGGTTCATTTGGAGCTCAGCAGTCTCCTTGGCCGAAGGCAGCTTGGGCAGGGGAATAAACCGGGCAGCCTTAGAGAACCGGTCTACAACCACCAGGATAACAGTGTTGCCCTGGGATCGAGGAAGTCCTGTAACAAAGTCCAGAGAAAGGTGTGACCATGGCCTGTGGGGAACAGGTAAGGGACAGAGCAGTCCCTGGGGTCGCTGACATGTAGACTTTCCCTGGTTGCACACAGGGCAGGCCTACACATAGACCTGAACGTCCTTCTTGATGGATGGCCACCAAAACCTCCGCTGGAGGAATTCCAGTGTGCGAGCACTTCCTGGATGACACGTCAAGGGCGACTCATGACCCCACTGCAAGACCCGGGCCTGAACAGATAGAGGAACGTACAGGCGTCCGGCGGGACCACCGCCTGGATCGGGCTCATGGACAAGGGCCTCTCGTACCCCTCTTTCTGAGAGGCGCAACATCTAGACCCCGGAATAATAGATGCCAAGGGTTTCTCTTGTATTTCAGGCGAGTTGACTCAAGAGAGGGCATCCGGCTTGAAATTCTTGGTGCCGGGTCTGTAAGATAGGAGAAACTGGAATAGATTAAAAAACAGGGACCATCGCGCTTGCCGAGGGTTCAACCGCTTGGCCTGCTGGAGATATTCCAGGTTCTTGTGGTCCGTGAGAACTTGGAAAGGATGCTGAGCCCCCTCAAGTCAACGGCGCCACTCCTCCAAGGCCAGTTTTACCGCAAGCAACTCTCGATCCCCCACGTGGTAGTTACGCTCTGCCTCAGACAGGACATGAAGCCACAAGGGTGTAACTTTCCATCCTCACCCCTCTGTGACAGGATGGCCCCCACCCCCACCTCTGAGGCGTCCACCTCCACCTCAAAAGGTCTTTCTGGGTCTGGGATCACAAGAATCGGAGCTGAAGTGAAGCGGCACTTGAGATCCTCGAAGGCCCCCGCTGCCTTTGGACCCCAGTGAATCTTGGTTCCTCCTTCCTTAGTAAGTGCTGTCAAGGGGGCTACCACAGAGCTGAAATTCTTAATGAACTTCCTATAGAAGTTTGCAAAGCCAATGAAACGTTGAACCTCCTTGACTGTAGCAGGTGTGGGCCAGTTGTGGACTGCCTTGACCTTCTTGGGGTCCATCTCCAGGTGGCCAGGAGTGACGATAAACCCGAGAAACTGAGTGTGGGAAACATGAAATTCACACTTCTCAGGTTTTACGTAGAGATTATTGTCAAGTAGTTTCTCGAGAACCCGGCCAACATGCACCTCATGCTCCTTCAGTGACCTCAAGAAGATGAGGATATCATCCAGGTATACGAAGACAAACAGATTAAGCATGTCCCGGAGAACATCATTAATCAGGGCTTGGAATACTGCGGGGGCATTGGTGAGCCCGAACGGCATCACCAGATATTCGTAGTGACCCATGGGGGTGTTGAAGGCAGTCTTCCATTCGTCTCCTTGCCGGATCCGCACGAGATGGTAAGCATTGCGGAGATCCAGTTTAGTAAAAATGGAAGCCCCTTGAAGCAGCTCAAAAGCAGTGGTCATGAGAGGAAGGGGTATCGATTCTGAACCATGATCTTGTTAAGGCCCCGGTAATCAATACAAGGCCTAAGACCTCCGTCTTTCTTCTCTACAAAAAAGAAGCCCGCCCCAGCTGGGGAAGTAGAGGAATGGATGATGCCGGCTGACAAGGACTCCTTAATGTAGGTATCCATAGCTGAGTGCTCGGGGGAGGACAAGGTGAAGATCCGACCCCTGGGAGGGCAGGAACCAGGGAGTAGATCAATGGCACAGTCGTAAGTGCGGTGAGGCGGTAAGGAAGTAGCCCGGGACTTGCTGAACACTGCCATGAACTGATGTAAACACTGGGGACTCGGGAGAGGTCGACAGACTCTTGAAACTCGGAACTAGGGGCCGAGGGACTCTGAAGCATGCAGGTGAGTTGGCAAGTGGAACCCCAGCTTAGAATGGTGCCAGTCGGCCAGTCAATCTGGGGGTTATGTCTGCACTGCCAAGGGTGACCCAGGATAATAGGATACTCGGGGAGTCAATGAGATAGAAGGTCTCCTCCTGCTGGTGTTGAAAGACTGTAAGTTGTAGGGACTGAGTTGCCTCTGTTACTTTGCCTGGTTCCAGAGGTCTGCCATCCAAAGCTGTAACTGCCTGGGGTTGAGGAAGTAGTTGGGTAGGGATCTTAAGTTCCTTAGCCAAGGTTAGATCCAGGAAGTCACCTGCGGCACCGGAATCCATCATAGCCTGGACCTGATGCTGGTGGCCCTCCCAGGACAGAGTGGCTGGAATAGCTAGGACAGCGTTCGTAGGACGAGCTCTAATTTTCCCCATCACAGCCCTCCTGTAGCTGGGCGGGGACAGGCGTTTCCCGAAAGCTCGGGGCAAGTGGAGCGGAAGTGGCCAGCAACCCCGCAGTAGAGGCACCGACGTTCCCTTTCGTTGGGAGAAAGCCTGGAACAGCCTAACTGCATGTCCTCCAGGGAATCATGGAGCTGTTCAGGAGCCGGGGAAGCTCTGTTCGAAGGAACACAAACTGGAAAAACAGAGTTGCTCAGAGGAACTTGGGACTGTCACACCTGGCGGCGAGCCATTCTTCACTCTCTCAGACGATTGTCCAGGCGGATGGCCAATGCTATGAGGGACTCGAGATCCCCATCTGGTTCTCGGGTGGCTAACTCATCTTGAAGGGGCTCAGAAAACCCTCCATGAAAACAGGCCCTCAGCGCTTCATCATTCCATCCGCTCCTTGCTGCTATGGTCCAAAATTCAATGGCAAAATCCGCCGCACTGCAGGAACCCTGACGGAGAGAAAGTAGGTGCTTGGAAGCTTCTCGACCACTGACAGGATGATCAAACACCCGCTTGAACTCTTCCACAAATGCCGCTTAGGAGTCACAACAGGCCTCCTGGGATTGCCACACTGTGGAGGCCCAAGAGAGCACCTTGTCTGAAAGAAGGGTAATAATGTAAGCAATCTTGGAACGGTCTGTGGGAAAACTTGAGGGTTGGAGCTCGAAGGTGAGGAAACCCTGGCAGGCCCTTGCATCTCCAGCAAAGGGCTTGGGAGGTGGAAGTCAGGGCTCCACCACTGGAGAAGGCCTGTCACCACTCAGGGGTGATCTGGGGGAAGGTGAAGGACCAGGGAAGCATTCAAAGAGCTGGCAGATGGAACTCATCATATCAGCCAGGAGTTGAGAATGACTGGTCATCAACTCTTCTTGTCGGCTGACTTCATGGCACTGGAAAGATGCCCCATGTTGAGCAATCACCGCCAATAGGTCCTTGGAACTGAGTGTCTCTGGGTCCATGGCTCACTCGGTTTTTCTCTCACGAGCTGGGCTCGAACTTGGGTCTCAGATGTGGAGAGTTGAGTGTTCTACCACTTAGCCACAGAGGAGGTAATGTTGGACCCAAACGAAACACTCAAGGCAGTAGTCCAGGCAAAGTAGATTTATTAAAAAAAAAAAAGGGTTCTTTGCAAGTCCAAAAAAATCCAACAGAAGTTCTTCTCAGAAAGAGGTATTGTTAACCCCCTGGGGTCGGCAAACGCGCCGGCGCGTTTTGCTGTTTTTTTTCACATAGCAGTAACATAGACTTAAAATACTCCGTCATTTATGGTCATATAAATACAATCAATACATGATTATAAACTATAGAGGGTCTTCTTTTTTTGTGTACACTCATATTAACATCAAAACACATGTTTTTTTTAAATAAATAAAATAAAAAGGGTGAGCTTTCAGCAGTCTCTGTGTTCACGATCATATTTCAGAAACACGTCACTAAAATTAACTTAAACTCCGCGAATTCTTCTCACACAAACATGAAACATGTCTAAAGAAAGCTTAAAATGTCTACTTTTAAATAAAACAATTCAAATTTAAAACAAATATTCTCCTGCAATGTAATCTGTATGAAACAAAGCGATGTACGGTTTTCCTGGCACATCTTCATTATCTCTAATGTGATCCCACCCACCAGCAGAGCGCGCCATTCATACGCTAACGTGCTGAGGCGATCAAGGGAAAAGTACACGCCCCCGACTGCGAGATTTGATGTAAACAAACACAACTAAACTTTTCTGCATGTTTGTAACGATACACAGGCGATCAAACTCTTGGCTATTAAGGAAGAGTTAACATTTTTCTCAGACGAAGAAGTGGACATTTGTATTTTGAAGAGAGATTTGTTCCAGCAGAGGATACAATTTCAAACGAGTAAGTAAGTTAGTTTTCATTAGCTGACATGCTATTTTATATAAACATGTACATATTTTACTAGTGGGACTGTTTCCAGACAGGATTCAAAGTTTGACATTTGACATTCAAAGTATTGACATGTCCTAATAGGCAAGTTTTAGTTACATGTAAATGTTGTTATTTACATTGTATGCTGTATGATATAAATATGATATGTAATATGATATAAAAATAATATGAATGTTTAGATTATATTTTAATGTGTTTATGCTGCCTCGTTATCATCAACAAAGCTTGTGCTTGCAAATATGTGTTCAGGTTAAAATGCACTTTAAATATGCCCATATTAGAAAATCAGCATATTATCATATGTATTTTGGATCAAATAAATGCAGTCTTGGTGAGCAGAAGAGACTTCTTTTAATGGTAGTGTAGGTCTAAAATTAAGTAAAGTCTTTATGTAAAGAAAATATATAGTCAGATTACTTCTTTTAACATAAAACTTGATTTTGATCATTAAATCTCCTCACATTCATTCTCTTTGTCACATTCCTCATTGATAGGCCCAGAGGAGTGGTCTTTGTGTCCTCAGGTGTGAATCTCATCAATATTCATGATAGTTCACGCCTCCTCGCATATTACCATTCAGAACTAAAATTGTCACACAAAAGTTAAATAACTATATTGTTTTGTATGAATGAGTGATCAGGATGATTTTCACATCATTTTGTAGCAAAAACTCTAGGCTACAAGATCCAGTTCTCAAAAGTCTTGTGGACAAATGTTTAGTATGTGTTATATGGCCTTATTTCAGTGACTTAAAATTTTCGTTTTTTCAAAAACCATGCATAAACGTTATTTTCTCAAAAATACAAACCTGTACATACATGTTGCTCACATATTATTGTAGCCCAGTTTGTGCTGAATACAGTGTTATCAGACTTTAGCCATTAATATGTTTTTAAGCAACTGAAAAAAGCACAAATGTCAAGGCATGTCAAAACTTCTCCAGGGCCCAAAACACCCTCAGACCCCAGAGGGTTAATGTAGAGATAATGCAAATAATAACAGGAGATAAATAAAATAACTCCACGAGGGGAGAAAAACAAAATCAAAATATAGCTGCAAGCAGCGATGGCGGGCCCAAGCCGGTGGCACCGCCACTCCCGTGCCTTTAGGGTTGCTGTGCACGATGGGCAATAACGTAACCTCGCTTTGACTGTCGAGAAGATGTGTGCTGTAGAGCTCCAACGAACATTCGCAACGAAAGCTCTCGACCTAGTTAGAAGCATTTCTTGTTTGCATGACATGTGGACTTAATAAATCCTTATCTTGAGCCAAATAAACAAGCTGACATTCAGTACAACCTGTGTCTTTTGTTTAGAACACATCCAAATGTTATTTATGTTTTTTAGTTTGTCAAGAGATTTAAAGCACCGTTTTTGAAGACTGCGCATGTGCGAACGTGCTCTACTATGTAAGAACGAGCCGATTATTGAATCTGGAAATGGGTGGGGCCTGTAACACCTTTAGGAACCAAACGTGCAACACTCATAAATACCGGTTGTAAATCACATTCCCTCACTCGTCTTTGAGATGGCTTCACGTGTTTGGATCGTCGGCAGTTCCATCATCCGCAGACTGCATACTCACTTCTGTGAGCAGCGCCTGGACGGAAACCTCGGTCTTCAGTGTGAGATCACCTGGGACGGCAGAGGAGGCAGACTCTGGGAGCAGCTGTTTCCAGCTCTGCGCTCTCTCAGGGCCAAAGCTACAGCTCCAGATATTCTCATTATTCACCTGGGAGGGAACAGTTTGTGTCGGGTGGGCCACAACCGCCTCGATTTTCTTCGGGAAATAAAGAGTGACCTGACCGAAGTCTTACAAATGTTTCCCAGAACCAGGCTGGTGTTTTCTGGCATTTTACCCCATCTAAATTGGAGAGGACAGACTGGCAGGACTGGCTATGGCATTGAACGAAGCCGGCGGTGGATCAACAGCGCCATGTCCGGCTTCTTGGCAGAGAGGCAGATGTGCTGCATTCACCACAGAAACATCGGCTTGTTCCATCTGTGCAGAGACGGAGTCCACCTGAGACCAGAGGGAAACCAGCTTCTGCCGAGCAACCTCCGAGAAGCTCTGCAGGTGGAACTCAGAAGATGAAGCAACAAATGTCCTTTTAAGGGCAGCAACAATGGCTCTTTTAAGAGCCACGTTCACTCATTCAAATAAAAAGCATTTTCCAAGTGTGTGAAATTCGTTGTTCCTCACCTTACTTGATGTCAGGTTTCAGATGACTTGTTTTTAAATAAAAATGTCGATTCCTCTTATCCATTCCTTTGTAAGCATTTCAATATAACTTTCAAACCATTCAAGAATCGTGCGCTGTTTTCTGTGCTGACCACAATCCAAAACGTGCCATAAAGCAGTGGTTCTCAAACTTTTTTGTTTTGGTTTATTTATATAAAGACACAGAGAATATTACTTGCCTTACCTGATTAGAACAATGAAAAAAAAAAAAAAACTAGGGAATCACTAAAACGAGAGAATTATTCTTATTTGATGATACTCTCAAAACATTCCACAACAAATCCTTGAAATTGAATGATATTCAGAACAGAACACGAATAAAAAAAACTCTCTTTAGAACCAAAATGTTTTTACATTTGCGATGTATTTGGATGCTAAACTATTCTTTATTATAGGCTTTGTAATTTACACACGCTCCAATACCGACGTAGAAAAAATATGCTTGGAAACATCACAGTGGAGCGGTGCTTACTGTGAATGATACGAATTGTACTACTGACTATTTAAAATAGGGCTGGGCGATATGGCAAAATATATTATCACAATATTTTTTTCCATATTGATCGATATCGATATTTGTTACGATATATAATTTAATAATGCTGCCCGTTTGAAAAGTATACTGAAAATGATGCCTGAAGAAACCAGAAGGTTCAATAGTTGAACTATATAGTTTATTAACATAAATAAATAACAATGCAAACATTTAACTGTGCAAACATGGATTGGTTGAGAATATATTTTGTTATAAAAGAATATTGATAAACTTTAAATCTAAATGTTAACATTTTACTTTTAGCAAACATGCTTTATCTGCCTTGACAAAACAATGCAAGTTAGCTTGCCTTGTAACTTATTACAAAATATAAAACTAAAAGCTGTGACTACGGTACAATCACATCAAATTTCTTTGGGAGGGCAGCAAACATTTCAAAATGTTTGCAGAGGTACAACCAAGACAACAAATGTAAACAAGTGAACCACAAAGTCCCTGGCAGATTTAAGTACTTAACTGTCAGATAAATAAAATATTAATTGTGTACTGGTTTTAAATATCTCAAATGTTTTAGAGGTAGCAATCAGAGTAAAAAGTGCAAAATGTAAACAATGTAAACCTGTCACTATGCTACACCTTTTAGGTAGTGCTCGTCATATGTAACCCTAATTACCCTATTATAGGTTTTTTGCCAGAAAGACTAGTCTGCAAAACTTTTGGTTGGAGTAACATTAACATGGGCCCGCATTTTCATACTCTCGGTGTGGTCGCTGGGATGGTACCTTTTCAGAGGGTTGTTCCATAAAACAAGATTAGAACATAAGCCAGGCTTATTTTGGTTAGTCAGACTTATTGTCGGTGAATTCTGTTTCATAAAGCAAACTTAAAATAGTTCAAACTCAGTTACCCTGGAAACTTATGCTGGGAAACTAGCCTGGTCCGGGGCAGGCTAACTGTCAGGCTAAGCCTGAAATGATGCTTAACCAGAATACCGTTTTAACACTGACCCACTGGGAATGTGATGATATTACATCGGACTCTCTGGCATGCTGCCATTTTATTTCATATAACCACTATCAGTCCAACAATGAAAACAAATGCACTTTAAAAATAAATGTAATACATTCGAACATACAAAAAGTGAAACAAATGTAAAGAAGTAAAGGTAGGCCTATTTGTTTAGTTGGTGTGATTTTTGTAATGAATCAATTAAACGTCTATAAATAGGGAGCTCCACCCATATGTGTAGGAGGACGCATAGTCATGGCGTGTCCTTTCATTGATGAGGTGGTGGATGAGGGAGCGATAATCATACGCAGGGCATTTCAAAGAGAATGTACTTTCAGGGACAGGGCAGACCCGTTGGCTTTTTCTGACTACTACCTGCATGAGCGGTATAGATTCTCGAGGGAAGGGATAGCATATATTTGTAGATTACTGAGCCCACACATCGCAAATAGCACACGGCGCAATAAAGCACTCACAGTCCCACAGACTGTGTGCATTGCACTTCACTTTTTTGCCAGCGGAACATTTTTGTACACAATTGGAGATGCAGAGAATATCAGCAAAGCATCGGTTTGCCGCTCTGTATGAATTGTGTACCAGTCTTTAAAAAAAAATACTTAATGTGTTCATCACCTTCCCTGGCCACAGAGTGATTCACAGTATTAAACAGGCCTTTTATGGAATCGCTGGTAAGTTCAAATAAGAACTATATAGAAAATGGAAATATTTATTGTCTGTTAATGTAAGACAGGCAATTGACAGACAAACGCTTTCCCAAATGTTATCGGAGCTCTGGACTGCACCCACGTCGCATAAAGCGCCGTCTGGTCCGCATGAAGCAGACTTCGTTAATAGGACATCATTACACAGCATCAATGTACAGGTACAGTCCCACTGAGATTATATTGTAGGCTAGAAGCGATTGTTCTTTACAATAAGCTGGGCACCAGTGTTCTATTCATTGCAAATGCATTAACAATTCTATTTATATATATCTATGTAAGTCCAATGTAGTGACCTACATTTTTAATTATTTAGATGATTTGTGATGCAGATTGCATCATCACAAATGTAGAGGCAAATGGCCTGGCTCAGTGCATGATTCCAGAATCTTTCGGGCCTCTTCTCTTTACCACCAACTGGCACAAGGTATGTTAGTCACTTAACATATAGCAAAAACTACAGCTTTAAAATACCTTCACCAAATTCAATGCTGAAATTTATTTATTTTTTTATTTATTTTTTGATTCAGGTCAATTCTCAGGAGTTTTGCTGGGAGACAAGGGATAAGCATGCCTGCCTTATCTCTTGACTCCCTATCAAGAGACGCAGACTGAGGCACAGCACAACTACAATATTGCCCATGCACGCACAAGAGCTCGTATAGAGATGGCATTTGGGCTCATCAAGTCAAGGTTCCAGTGCCTGAATTACCTCAGAGTGATTCCACAAAGGGCATGTGACATTGTAGTTGCATGTGTTGTGCTACATAACATTGCCTGTCTGAGGAGAGAGAGGCAACCAAGGATGGTTGTAGAGCAAGACTGGGACATTGAAGGCATTTTTGATGACAATGAAATAGGCAGGGTTATAAGAGACAGTTATGCCAATAATTATTTTGGTTAATACTGTCCAAACCATGTTAAAAGTTTTCACTTTCCCCTTAATTTACCAGACACACAAGTCATATTTTATTTTTTATTTTATTTAGGTTGAAGCTGGCTGTTGGGGGTGAAAACATACAATTAAATGTGGTCAAAAAACAAAAAGGTCATGTGTCATTGTTTTAAATATGGCAGTTCTACTTGCATTTTTCTCAAGCTGTTGGATTTCCAGCTCCAACTTTCTCATCTTGTTTTTTTATACTGGATGTCAGTATCTATGGCCTCCATTTGTTTCAGGAGATACCTTTTGTAGACTCCCTTTATGTTCTGGGTTTTGTAGGAACAGAAATGTAAGTTTTTTTCAATTTGATCTAGTGCTCTTGGCACTTTGTTTGTAATTTAATACTCACTTGGTCACATGTGGTCCCAGACTGAGAAGGCTCTAGAAGGGTGTCAGCATCCTGTTGCCAATAATGGAAATACACACAATTTAGCACCTCACAGGTAGGCTTTTAAATATATAATGTGCAAATCTGTGCCTACCTCAGGCCTCCTTGAACATACTGACACAGTCTCCTCATCCTCCTCAACTGTAGATGGGCCTTCAACCTAAAACCATTAATTAAACTTGGTTTAATAAATCACCACTTGACAAATCATTGCTTTAAACTCATACTGTCATACTCACAGGGTTCAGCATGATGTCTGGTGGATCCAGAAAGCACACAGAATTTGGCATCACTATAAAACAAAAAGATTTAGTTAGGAATGCAAAAATAAAAATAAATAAAATAAACAAAATACCTTTTAAGTAGTGATCTCTTATACTGGATGGAATGGATCCAGATGCTGTTCCCCCCTCTATTCCCTCAATGACAGGCCTCCCTTTATTCAGGTCTAATGCCAGCTCCTCTGCAGGAGTAAAGTTGGCGGCCCTCCCCCAGTGCCAGCAACCTCACTCTTCTTTTTGGCAGCTGCAATTATTAAACATCATGAGACTGGACAGTTGTAACATCAAGCTGGTTATGCTTAAGTTCTTACATAGATTTATACTTTATAATTAATACTTACCATTCTGAACAATATTTTTATATTTTATTTTCACCTGCTGCCATGTTATTTTTTCTTCACTTAATTTGCTGCTGTAAAAGTTACACACACACACTTCAATGTATTGTGACAAACATTTAATTTAACTTTAATAAAATACAGTAATGTAGGCCTACATTAATTGCTACTTACGCATTGAGACGATCAGCAATTTCCTGCCAGCCTTTTTCTCTCGTTTTATTAATTGCTGCGGAATTTCCTTTTTTTGTAATCATGTGTTTAAATTCTTCGTAAGATTCGAGAGGTAATTGCTGCTCAGTTGCCCTGAACATCGCTGCTCTCTCTTTCCCTTTAGTTGCCATGTTAAATTGATGAATCTATGCTCCACCATCAGGGCTTCTTAAGAATAGCGTGCACGCGCAATTATCTAGACTAGATAAACCTGGTTCAAATTAGTGAGATTGCGTGAACTTCAATTACCTTTTATGAAACCGCCTTAAGCCCCAACTGATTTGTTAGGTTAATTCAAGTCGGGTTTTGGAGCTTAATCCCCGCTTTTCTGAGCTTCTTTTATGAAACAACCCCCAGGTGACCGAAAAGGTTTTATTTGTTGTGTTTCCCGTCTTGGTTATCACCGACCGACGGCATATTTCGCAGACCGTCTTTATTTGCGCGTCGTCGCTTTTCAGATATCCAAACCACTTCCATATAATTGACGTCTTGTTACCTTTTTTGTCAACAATTTCCTCAGCTTTGGAAGATAGTTCGAGTTCGTCGTTTCCACTCATTTTTTCTTTACATTCACTTTCTTCACTGCCGGTAGCTCAAACAGTGCTCTGCTAGCAAATGGGCGTGTACTTAGACGCACAAGCCAAAATCTGCGTTCTGACTGGCTGTTGTCCGTTTATTTCTGCTTTGTAATAGGCTGTTAGGTCTATCCATATCGAGTAAACATGTCAAAAGTTTATCATCGTAGTCTAAATAAATATTATCGCGATGCCATATCGAGATCGTTTTATCGCCCAGCCCTAATTTAAACAGAGTAATTTATATATGTTAGGTTTACTATTTTATTATTATATTTTATTGCGGCTATAATGAACAGGCTGCGATGTCAAGATTGCAACGATGGAGTGTGTGTGTGTGTGTGTGTGTGTATTTGTAACCTTAAGTAATCATGGTTTATTTATACATTTATTTATTCATTTGTTCATTTATTTATTATTTAACATGTATGTGTGCGTTAAAAGTACCATTGCAGCAACGAGAACGGGTCTGAGCCAAATTACGTTAAAGATGTGTTCTGGTGACTGGCGTGTTTTTAAACCAATCAGATAAGTGTAAATCGAGAGTTAGCGATTAGCTCATCTGATTGGCTACATGAAGAAGGTGGACCCGCCCTCCACTTCTCGCTCCCGTTGGAACTACGTCATTTCAACAACAAAAGGTAGTTTTATCAGAAAACTAATCAGAAAGAAAAACAATCGCAAAGATCGCAAAACAATAATTATAAAAGCGGCTGTTTGCTGCCATTTTTGTTGTTTTCTTAAAAATGTAAAACACAAGCATCGATGTTTTATCACAGGTTTACAATAAAAATAAGATTGTGATTTCAAAGCATTTTGAAATTTGATCATCATTCTCGGAAGTTTTGATACGTTCGGATCGATCAGCCCATCCCTACTTTCTTTAGACATATGTTTCATGTGTTGGTTTTAATAAAGACTCGGAGTACTCATAAAACTCACAGAACAAAATATGCGTCACACTTTACTGCGTTCTCAACAACATGTACAAGTCTTCTTCATACGTTAAAACAACGAGAATACAGAAAATAGGCTTAGAACTCCACCTAGTGGTTATACTATAGAATTAAAGGAGAAATTACATGAGACAGCTTTATAACTTAAATGGCTTTAACTGAAATAGACTAAAGTTTAATATAACTATTCTGATAAGTGTATATTTCCAAGATCATGTTTGTGTTATCCGTTTCTGTAAGTTTTTGTGACGTGTTTCAGAAAGATAATCGCTTAGACAGAGCGATAGTTTATTTTCATCTTAACCGAACATCACAGTTGATCACTGCAATAATTCATAATTCAATATATTGATAACCCGATTTCTTTATCAACTGTTTGTTCAACTGAGACATAAGGGGGTGATTTCAAAGCATTTTGAAAGTGACACACTTCCTTCTGCCAGTTGGTGGCGCTATAACTTTGACTCACAGTAGTCACATCCATGTGACACACTGCTGAAGTTTCATCGAGATCAGTTAATGTATGCAGAAGTTATAACACACTTCCTTGCTTTTATGCTTCCTTTGTGTGCTTTTTGGAGCTTCAAAGTTCATTTGCAATGTGTTCCACATTCAAACCAAAATATCTGACTTTCTGTTGGTCTGTTTGTTCACTTGAGACATAAGAAGGTGATTTCAAAGCTTTTTGAAAGTGACACACTTCCTTCTGCCAGTTGGTGGCGCTATAACTTTGACTCACAATAGTCACATCCATGTGACACACTGCTGAAGTTTCATCGAGATCAGTTAATGTATGCAGAAGTTATAACACACTTCCTTGCTATTTGCTCCCTTTATATGCTACCTTTATGGGGTTTTTGGAGCTTCAAAGTTTCCTTTGCAATGTGTTCCACATTCAAACCAAAATATCTGACTTTCTGTTGGTCTGAGCTAATGACTGTAAATTAGAAAGTTGTCCGGCTCGATGAGAACAATATAATTCCTGAGTTTTGTGACTCTAGGTTGAAGTATAAAACCAATACCCCACTTTTGTCAACAGGTGGCGCTACTGAGCCCCTGCACCACGCATCAAAAAAGAATATTCAAGTTTGAAGCGCTGCCACGACAACACTATTTAAGATATCAATAATCCTTTCACACGCCTACATCTGCCGTGTGTTTACATTATACACATAAAGTTTTAAGTAAATCGGGTAAAAATAAGAGTGTGATTTCAAAGCATTTTGAAAGTGACACACTTCCTTCTGCCAGTTGGTGGCGCTATAACTTTGACTCACAATAGTCACATCCATGCGATCGGCCTCTTCACACTGCTGCGGTTTCATCGAGATCAATTAATGTATGCAGAAGTTATAACACGTTTCCTGTTTCACTTTTCGCGCCATAATTTCATTTCCTCGCCACGGCCAAACCGTTCGAGATATCAAAAATCCGCTGTCAATTTTTCATCCTCAGTGTCTTGACTTCATGCTGACTGAGTTTCGTGGCGATTGGTGGAATTCTCTAGGAGGAGTATTTCACATTCCATTGCATGTGTTTTCCAAAGAATAGTGATGTCCTCCCGTATCGAGGCTTCGAAGCGTGTGTCGAGTAATCCGGGATGATTTCTGTGAAGCGCGTATCGAGGCTTGTGTCGGTGACATATGTGGTGACGTTTGAAGCCTCGCGAGCCGCCTGTACCACGTGACTGCTTCAGGAAGTGGTTCGCGGTTTGGCGGTCTATTTGAAATATAAGGGCCAGCAAAATGCAATGGATTCCCCCTCACATTTTGTGGACTTGGGACTTTCGTGAGTTTGTTAGCGATCTATTCAAGCTTCTTTTTTTGCGATGGAACCAGCAAGAAAAAGGAGATTTTCCCTGTCTGGGAACACTTTGAGCTGATCTCACCAAATAATGTATTTACATTGTAATAATAACTAGTGTAATATAAATAAACGCGGCAACACAAGGTATTACTTGTTCTAATGTCTTTCTTCTTATTTCTGGTATTTTAAAAGGTGAAGTGTCTGTTGTGTTCCAAAGAACTTAGATACAACAACAACACCTCATCTATGCTGAGGCATTATAGAGCCCTGCATGAAAACAAGGAGACCAACCAAGGTGGACCAGGCTCAGGTAAGCCATTTTAGGATGCAATGATAAGACAGCATACCAACATAAAATGACATGGTATATTTGTATTAGACAACATTAACTGATACTGTAAATAATTAATTAATCTAATTAATGGATTTTTTGTCATCAGGAGAGAAGAAGGATGTGGATGAGAGTTTGGTCAATATGGTTATTGAGGATTCCCAGCCTTTCACTATTGTGGAGGACAAAGGGTTCAGAAAGCTTGTTAAAGCTTTGAACCCAACCTATGTTCTCCCCACAAGGCAGGTGCGTATGTGAGCACATGTATTTTTCCCTTTTTTCCCATATTTGCCATTCCAAGAGTGTTCTCTTCTTTCCTTTAGGCTTTGAAAGCTATGGTGGAGGACAAATATAAGGAATCCAAGGAGAAAGCCAAAGCCTTGGTTTTGAAGGCCTCAGTAGTTAGTTTAACATCAGATATGTGGACCTCTATAAACACCGATGCATATCTAGCTGTGACATGCCATTTTATAGATGCAAGCACCTCTCTGCAGTCTGTTGTTTTAGGGGTGCTGTATTTCCCTGAGGCACATACTGCTGAAAATTTGGCACAAGTAAAAGCAGCACTTATGTCACAGTGGGGTATTACAAACAAAGTTACTTGCCTTGTGACTGATGGTGCTGCAAATATGGGTGCTTGTGCCAAGGAGCTTCGTTTGCGTCACACAAATTGTGTGGCGCATACTTTGAATTTGCTTGTAAAAAGGCTCTTGACCAAAACGCTGTGTTGTCTGTCATCCGGGCAAACTCAAGGAAGATAGTGGGCTATTTCAGGAGCAGCACAACTGCAAAGGTGAAGTTCTTTATTTCATTGCAATATTCTAAATGCCACTGTTTTGTGCTGCTGCAGTGACACTTGCATTAATCACTTTTGATTGCTAATTTTACAGGAGAGGCTGACACAGGTGCAGGAGCAAATGGGCCAGCCAGCACTGAAGCTAGTTCAAGAAGTGGATACACGTTGGAACAGCACATACCATATGCTCCAACGTGTTTATGACCTCAGGGAACCTGTAGGAGCAGCTTTGGCAGGCCTTCGCACTGACGTTGCCCCACTGTCATCAGAACAGTACAATATTATTGCAGAATGTCTAAAAGTGCTGTCCCCATTTCATGATGCCACAGTTGAGCTGTCAGAGGAGAAGAGAGTATCCGGATCAAAAGTCATTCCTCTTTTGTCAATGCTACACCACACACTGGAGGAGGACATGGGAATTCTCCAAACTCCAGAGAGCAAAGCAATGGCTGAGAGTCTGAAGAGACAGTTACGGGAGAAGCTATTCACATTGCAATCAATGAGCATCATGTCACTGGCGACACTGCTTGATCCCAGGTTTAAAAAGATAGGCTTCTTTAGCCCCAATAAAGCAGCAGAGGCCGAGAAGAGGCTCACTGCTGAATGTGCTGCTGTTATTCGAAACAGCCCGTCCTCCTCCTCGTCCTCCTCACAACCACACACATCAGAAGCTTCTCAGCCTTTGACTCAAAGTAATAGATACTGGATACATTCTAATTGTTGTCTAATAAATGTCTAATTATTGTATTTAGTCACTTACAGCCTGTCTGTCTGTCTTAGGTAACAAACTGTGGCATCGTTTGGACACCACAGTCCTGCAGACTAGGGCTCAAAATGTCACTGCAGATGCAACAGTGGAGGTCCAGAAGTACTTGGGTGAACCAAACATCGCCAGAGTGGAGAACCCCTGGAATATTGGGAAAGACAGAAAAAGTATATCCCAACTTGTACCAACTTGCTATTGCTTTTCTCTGTACCCCTGCTTCATCTGTGCCCTGTGAAAGGGTATTTTCTAAAGCAGGTGAAATAATCTAAAAAAAGAAACCGCCTGAAGCCGAGCACTGTGGAGAAGTTGTTATTTTTAAATAAAAATGAATAAAATGCTGACTGTGTCAGCACAGTCAAAAAATAAGTAACACAAGCACATTCACATGACAACGCTCTCCCTTGTTTCCACTTTTCATTTTGACCCTGTCATTGTATCATAAAGACAGACACCATATAAAAGTTTATACTTTATGTATAAGCATCACAAACATCATTGATTAATTCATTCAATGCTTCAGACACCAAAGCCATAGTGTCATTATAATCACACTGCACGTTTTACATTTATTGTCCACTTGATGGCACAATAGAGCAAATGAAGCACCATGAAGCTTCGGCACATGAGTGAACCAATTGGATGGAACGCTTCAATGCTTTATGAAGCTTCATCTCGCCATCACTACCAAAGAACCCTAAATAGATGATTTCCAGTTGGCCTGAGGTAAAAAGTAAAAGTATGAAGGATATATGAATCGATGAGATCTATATGTGTACCAAGTTTCATATTATTACATGCAAGCGTGTTTGATTTATGGACCAAGTTTTCGGACCCTGTTTCAGGGGGCGCTGTCGAGCCCCCCTGCCACGCCCGGGTACCAGCTTCAGCCCGGCCCTAATGGCCGCGGGTTCTGACCAGTGTGCAAAGTTTCAAGAGTTTTTGAGCACATTAAGAGCCCCAAAAGTGCCCCAATAGTCGTAAAAAAAAAATAATAATAATAATAATAATAATAATAATTATAATCCTAACGAAAACAATAGGGCCTTGCCTTTTCAAGGCTTGGGCCCTAATAATCCTAACGAAAACAATAGGGCCTTGCCTTTTCAAGGCTTGGGCCCTAATAACTAAGAACAGCTTACTTGGGATAGCTTGGAAAACTTGGAAGGACTCGGTGGGACACAGCAGGAGACACATGGCAAGACTCAAAAACCGAGTGAGGGACAAGGGGAAAAAAAACACAGCTAAAATACTCTAGGGGAAACAAGGCACAGGTGACCTGGATAATGCTAACAAGGACACACGAGGAAGAACTAAGGCAGAGGGGAACACAGGTGACCTCTAGAGGCCCGGAGACAAACAACAGGAGGCAGGATGCTGACATGAACCCAACAGTAATCTGGTTACAGTTGGCTTCTAACAACAACAATTTAACAATACTGAAGTAATACAGGAGTTCTTGACGTGGCAGAGGCTGGCTTCAACACAATATTCAAACAAACAAACCAGGAATACTTATTATAATAAAACAAGATTTATTATAATCAAACAGTAATGAACACTGCCAATACTAAATGAATATAACACAAAAACAAGATGGAAATCCTAACTAAATGGTGGAGCTATATGCTAGTGTATGTGTGTGTGGGTGTGTGTCTTGAGTCGGTAACCAAGACACAAAATGGCGGACTAAACTCCTCGTGAGGAACTAGTCAAAATGGAGGGCTAGGCCGGAAAGGGCGGAGCCAACGATTATGTGAAGGTGTAGGGAAAGCAAGATGGCTGGATCAGATCCAGCACAACAGAGGTAATACCACGTGCGGGTGGTAATGAGTATGGTATATAACCTTGAAAAACAGGTGTATTTCGTCAAAAACAAAATATGTATTTCTTCAAAAACAAAATGTGTTTCTGTTAATCAATAGTATTCTGATGAGAGTCCTTGGTGTGTTTCCTTTGTGCTGGCACGTATGAATGGTGTCTTGTTCTAATAAGCTGAATGTATGATATCTTTGCAGCTGGTGTTTTCTTTCATTAGTCAAATGATAATGTGTATGAGCAAACAAGGCCGCCTCATTGTAAAAAAGTATGTGATGAGGACATGGCTGTTTGTCTCTTACGCAAATGTTTTTAGGAGTTGATGTATTCTGTCCATGAACTGTAACACGAGGTCAAGATATGAGAGGCTACCAAAGATACATGTTTCTTTTTCTTTTTAATAGATAGGCGAGGGATCTCCCACCAATATTTAATTAACAAAGGACGTAGAACATATTGGTGGGAAAGAGACAAGGCAGTGACCTCGTGGGTCAGAGACAGTGGGTAACAAGATAACAAAAAGGTATATAACTGAGAACTTAGGAAAATGTGTCAGAACGGACAGCTGACCGGTCTCAAGTTTGTTGGTGTTCAATAAACTACAACTTTGGCATCTGGAACTCAAGACTCCGAGAGTTTTCTTACAACTTAAAGAGATTCATCGTGATTTTCCACGACATGAGCAGACACACAAAGGAACTGAACGCAACAGGCGGGAGAATTTTATGCATTCTGGGAAATGGAGTTCAATGTCTCACCTTTGATCATAGAACAAAGGGCCATGCTGTCTCTGCTGCCATTTTCAGTGGGGCAAGGCCCTACAGGTGTGTGTGTGTAAGGAGAGGAGTAGTGCACAAAATGGCAGGCAGGGCTCTCGTGGAGAGTTTGTCACACAAGGTTTGCAGCCAGAGAATGTGGCCGTGAATGTGGGCGGAGAGACTGGTTAATGGTGTCAGTCCGCTTAACACGTATCTCCACTGGTATGATAACTTGGGGACAAAGCTGGGCTCTATCAACAAATGATCTGTTTTGCCAAATGAGTGTGCTGGGATGCTTGTCAGGGATCATATGTGAATGTGTGGTTAATACAAGAGAGAGGGTGGTGGCACTGAAGCTGGTTTAGTGATCATGGGAGGGATGGCAACTGTTAGTTTTATCACTCAGAGGCATAATCCATCCGCCACGGTTGTTGGTTCTTTAATGGATAAACTCAGTGTGCCAGTCTCACCCACCATGGTGGAAATGCACAAACAGCCCAACGTGTTAACAGTAATTACAGTAATACTTTAAGTATTATAAAAAGCAATGAGCGAACTCTGCGGTCCATAAATTGTACAAGCAATTAACTTGATACATAAGAATAACACACTATAATAATCTATCTCTGCCCAGACATAAAGCTCTTACTTGAGTCGCATGAGGATGTGGGTAGAATGTGTGTTCGTTCATCGTTTGACTCCGACTCGGTTCCTCGAATCTCGGATGATGACCGGATGCCGTTTCCTCACACTGTCGGTGGGCGGTACGGCAGCTGATTCTCGGCAGATTGGCAGAGATATCAGCGTAGTTGACTTGGTTGAAGAAGGAAGAGAAATCTTTGTTCAATTCTGCAGGAAAAAGGGTGAGACACTGGTTGCTCGGTGGTCTCCTTTGGATCCGTTAGCTTGTTTGGTGTAACACGGAGAATCTCAGCTCATCCATCGAGATGGAGATTGTATGACCAAAGTTCAGGTACTGTCGTGTCAGATTCCAGAGTCAAAGATTTCTCGGAGGCGCAAAGTTCTGATTCCAAAAATAGACTTTTCTTACAAAGTAACAAAGCCGAGGTGTTCCATGGATCATCTGAAATCACAATTCAGAATCATGCATATTTTTATACAGTTTCTGTTCCCCCTTATCTCTTTGAGTGATGGCCTCTTCATCCAATAAAATCATCTTATCCCCCGCTAGATTTGTCATCACCGTCTACTTCTAGCTGGTCATCCTGATCAAGCTTGCTTCAATATTGGCAAAAGCATGACTATTTCATTTCAGATGCATAAAACACACTGTAATCACTTCATTTGGTTACATATTTTATATTAACTAATAATCATTACTTTCTGCATTAATTTGATTAGTCTATTAATTGATTTCCCTTATTACAGTCGTTGGTTACACACATTCCTGTAAGATGGGAAATGTGTACACACCCACATACATTTGTTTCATCTCATTTATAGCACTAATTAACGCACATGTATCCTCTGTCTCTTTCAAGCATTTGTTTATTCAATGTTATTTGGGTCCTGTGCCAATTCAAATTCATCAGTTTCATATATTAGTACGTTTTAGACTAAGTCCTTATAGGTTCTCGGCTTTATCCATTTAGTCTTATTTGGCAAAGTTCAGTATAGATTATCGACTCACAGTTTAGCCCCAGTCAATTAAGTTCTGTTTTACAGATTCTTGGTCCTACTCATACTTAGTATTCTCGTTTATTTCTACTTGGCTAAGTTCTATTATAGATTCTCGGTTCGCCGTTTAGTCTTTTAGTACATTCTTAACTAATGGGTTATGTTACTTCTGAAGAAGCTTATTTAAGGCAACTCTGACTATAGATTTGTAGTTAATAAGAAATATACTAGAAAACAGAATGAATCATAATAACTCAAAGCTATCAGTGAACCACGCATAATAATATAATTAAAGTTGCATTCCATTCATACATTTACCAAACATAAGAAATTCAAATTGTATACCTGGTTGTCACGATTCCCTGTTGTCTGCCCTGTGTTTCTCCCTTGCCATTTCTCCCAGACTACACTTCCCACAATTCCCTGCCCTCATCACTGCCAGCTTGATTGTTCTCACCTGTTAATCATTATCCCTGTGTATTTAAGCCCTGTTGTTTGTTCAGTCTTGCCCGTGTTCCTGCCCGTGTTCCTGCCCGTACCCTTCGTGGATGTTCCTCTTGTTTATATTTTGTTCCTCTTGTTTATATTTTGGTTTCCCATCGTGTATGTTTTGTTTGTTCCTGTGTTTACCAGTCGTTTGTCCTTGTTAATTTTCAATAAACTGCATGTAGATCCTCACTCCTCGTCTGCCCTTGTCTGATTCGTAACACTGGTAGAGGACTTCTGGCTACAGAGACCCTGATTCCTTTGTCATCTCTCCTTAAATACCAAATTATTCTTTAGTTATTTTAGATGTGAGCTTTGATGTTATTTCAGGATTTGGTTTACAGTTTAGGGGTTTGAATGTAGACCTTTAAAACTTGTGATTGAACAGGTAACAAAGGATGTACCTATCATTTGCACAACAGCATCTGGTCCCTGTAAGAGACTTGAGAGGGCCATGTTTTATTACAGTAGCATAACAGAACATTGGATATAACAGCATAAAGATCTAAAGTATATCATTAAATATATCAAAAACAACAAAAATAGTAGAAATAACTCAACACTAAAAAGTTAGTTTTCTTTCAAAGATCCAGTTGAAAAAAGATCTTCGACCCAGTTACTTTGCGTTATGTAGAGGGCCACCACTCTCCCCAGTTAGGCTAGCAATTACATCCCAGGGCATGGCTCATCATTCATCTCCTCATATATATATATATATACATTGGCAGAATTAATTTCCTCCCATTTTGATCTTTCTGTTCATCCAGGAGAGTTGTCATTGTTGTGCAGTGGACCATTCACATTTATCAATTTACATTTACATTTATTCATTTGGCAGACACTTCTATCCAAAGTGGCTTACAAAAGAGGAAAACATAATCATCTTAAGGAGACAGTGGTATGAAAGGTGCCATACTACAAAGTTTCACTCGCATCAGAATAGTATTCAAAACAGATTTATGTTGTTTTTTTTTGTGACTGGTTAAGTGCTCTTGGAAAAGATGTGTTTTTAGGCATTTTTGAAGACAGATAGTGAGTCAGCTTCACGGATGGAGTTGGGAATGTAAGACCGCTCCAAACTGTCTGCATCACCTCCGGGATGACAAAGAACTCTGCGAGAACCAACATAAAAAAACTCCTACACAGATGAGCATCTCCACGTGGGTCAACACATCCTGCTGAGCAAGGACCATAAAACGCAAATTTCTGCACTCTACCCATCCTATTTCCCTTCAGCTCATGACACCTCAAAATCACCTGATCTGCATGTAAGAAAATATAATATCTGATGTATACAAATAATGTGACTAGACATGTTTGATATAATTTAAAATGTCTCAATACGGCTGGTATAGTGTTCTTTTTCCCAGGGTTGTAAAACTTAATGACAACAAAGTTATAAGGTCTTTGCCAAATACTGAATAATTTGGAGGTATATCCCCCTCATAGAAGGTGAAACCCCAGGAGGCCAAGAACCCATTCATCCCCAAATTCTCAATGTTCAAAGGATAATACCATTTGGTACACAATGTGTATTCTGTCTGGATATTTAAGGAAGGCTGGCCTAGAGCTCAGGGTTCTCTGTAGTCAGATGATCCCACACCTCAATGTGTGTAACTTTAATAATAGGAATCTGCATTCAGATCTCCCATGCTTTGCAATTACATGTAGTTTTCTCAACTGCCAGGTATGTTATTTGACTTCTTTCTGTAACTTATGTTTTAAATCTTACCTGGTAAATAAATTGTTACTTTTTGATTTATTCTGTATTCCTCCAAAATCATGTATATCAATACTGGGTCTTTAAATTAGGAGAAACTGCTCTTGAGGAACCAAGCAGGAGAATACCATTTTAAGAATAATTTATATCATAACTGAAGCTTTAATGTAGGTGTAAGCCACTTAAAGACTAACAGTTTGAATTTCATTAGAAAAATAGAACAGAACTATCTTTAAAATAGGAGAAACTGCTCTTGAGGAACCGAGCAGGAGAATATCATTTTAAGAATCATTTATATCATACCTGAAGCTTTAATGTTGGAGGAAGCCACTTAAAGACTAACAGTTGCCCAGAAACTGATCAAAAGGTAAATGAACAGAAGAGGATTCAGAGTAATCAATAACTTCAAAGATAAAAAATAAAAGATTGATCAGAAAGTAATTAGTCAGATAAAATTAATAACGGGATGAATGTGTAAAGTGCAAATTATTAAAAATAATTGCTTTACTTTCAGCGCTCAGAAAAGACAGAAGAATGCAGAGACCTTCAAAGGGCAATCTATTCTATTCAAAGTGCTCCACTCCGGACCGATGGGTTTATGAGTGTGCCCTTCTTTTGCCTGCCATTTTACAGGAAGGTCATTCCACCAACGTGGTATGATGAAACTGAAAGTCCAGGGAAGTGTTTTGGTGGAGTTTAGTTCAGCAGAAATTATTTTAGGTATGCTGGAGCAGACCCAGTGACTATTTTGTATGCCAGCATCAGATCCTTGATCACATACACCTCCTTTATCTGCTAATATCCAATTTAATGCCTGTCGATTCTACATTGTCATTCTACTTGTTGCATCTACCTGTTCTCCCAATGAGGATAAAGCAATATCATTATAATTGATAAACCTCTGTTGATTGTAGTAAATATAATTGGCCCATTCTGTATTCTTGTTTGGTGTATCTAAACAAATATTGACTCAAATCCTACCTTTATTTAATTTCTATCCTTATATTCATTAAGTAAACATCTAGGCTGACCTATGGAGTCTAAATATACTCTAGGGTCAGGTTTATAAGATTTAGAAGATATTTTAGTGCTACAATTCTTCTAATTTTCCTTAATTGGCAGTCCTTGTTCCCATTCCACTATGTTGACCTCCTGAACAATCCGTACTCTAGCACATATTCCTTTCTATTCTCATGGTTAGGAGGACATAAGTTTCTTTTTTCCACAGACCCAAAAGAAATCTGCTACAACTTCTGTCTGATCTATTTACTCCTGGAGTTAGCTTAACTGGAGCTCTGAGCAGCACACCTGAATTCCAAGGAGTATCTTTATCAAAATACCAAACAGTAGCACACCTTCCATTGAATTTTCCCAAATCATAATAACCAACATTCTTTTTATTGCATTCATATTCTTGCCTATAATCAATCTTGTACCATTCTGGGATTTCCACCACCTCTTCTGCTATTTCAATGTGTTTAGTAATGTCCCAATTTCTACACCATTCTCCCCAACCTGGCCTTTAAAAGTGACTATTGAAAGTCTGACTGGCTGAACAAGCTAGACACTTAGCTGGACCTGAGGGCTCACATCCTTACTTAGGTGACAAAAGTTTCTGTTAAATTTAGCACAATCTCGATAGTCATGTGGATTAGGGACTACAAACACTTTATTTGTGGGTAACGGTGCACACAATAGACAATTTTCCTTCCCTGCCTCTTTTGCTGCATACCGTGCCCATTCATACAAAAGGTTGTTTTGTGCTAGTTCCCACAATGCGTTTTCTTCTTGAATTATTTTTCCCTTATCATATTTAGACTAATGACTCTTTCTCTTCCCAACCCCTGTTCTGTTTGTGTTACCTTGAGATCATTCTTGAAACCAGTCCGGATCTGTGAAGTTGATTCTATCGAATTCTGGTTCTCCTGCTTCTTAGGGGTCGGTGAGGCTTGGACCTTCGGTGTCTGTTGTAGCATGTAGGTTGTCCCCAGTATCAGGCACATTATCAGACTCATCTTCCATCTTCTGATGGTATGTCTGCCTTTTACCCTCTCCACATGTAGTTTCTTCTTGGCCTTCTTCACTTTGTACATTTCTTTCAGCATCATGCAGCCCTTCTCCTGGTGTTTCTTTATCTTCAGTATTGCTTCATTTAAATTCCTCTTCAGGGCTTTCTCTCACTCTGGGTACCCTGGTGCAATGATTTAGATTGTACATGGTACAATCACTGGACTCAAGATGGCGCAGAGTATGGCTGATCTCCAGTTTTCTTTTCATCTCATCAATCGATGCTGATCATTTAACTTTTATCAGCAGCTCTGTCAAAACTGGTTATATGTAAGCTTTCTGCTCAATGTCACTGTTAACTACATTTCCCTGTTGGTAAAACCATAGTTGTTGCCTAGTTTTTGCTGTCAAAAATAATGTTGGTTGATTGAATAATTCAGTATACACAAAATATAATTTTAAAATATAAATGGTACTCTTTATTCTAGGCCTTAAAAACTAGTAGGCTTATACAAACTATTCTTTACTGTATATAAGATAGTCCTAAAGAATGAGGTTTAATGTCAAACTCAAGTTGAATTGATAACCCATTGGTGCGATTTAAATTTAAAGTGAAAACTTTGCATAGTTTGTCACCATTTCATTTAATTATTTGTATTCATTATTTTATTATATTTAATTTAGCAATGCATTATATTATAGTACCTAAATATTTGATATAGATTTATTGTATGTATGTTCCTTCCTTTTCATTTTGTTGTATGTTGGTAATATTAGTTCCTCTTTCACTTGTTTCCGCGGGGAGTGTAATAAGGGCGACGCGCTCTGTCGTGATGTAAACAAACGACGGGGGCGCGTGTTACTGTAATGCTGTTGCTCAGCAATCATTTAATAAAAATGTTTGAATTATAACCCATCTTGTATAACGCGTTATTATCATACCTGTTTCTTGCGGAGACTGGCGCTTCACGCAGGACATGAAATTACTGTAAATAAAGTGTTTACCGCACGTAAGCAAACGGAACGAAAATCTGATCACTTCTTAAGCATGAGAGGGAGTTGTGGAGCACAGAACCGCTCTGAAAACACTGTAACAATGCTCTAACTTAAATATAGACTGGACAGAGCAGCGCAAATAAACTTTGAAGGGAGCAGACTATTTATTTTTTTTTTTATTAAATCGCAGTCCTTTGCAATTTAATAATCGCACGTCATATCGGGGTTTCAATTTTATTTTGATTAATTGTGCAGCCTACAGTCCATGTTGCTTTGTTGCTACATTTTTATTTTGTATGTTTGTGGCTGCACTATTGTGCTCAAGTTCTCGACAAAATGCACTCCCCTGAAACCAAATATTACCTGCTTAACTGGATATAAATGTAACAAACACCTTAATTTGGACTCATGTCTGTTGCCAACTCATGGATAGCAATAACTTAAAAGTGCACTCCGTAATTTGTGATGTATGTCATACTGGACTTGACTCCTTGGTGCATGGATGCAGGATCATTTAAATGCAGTCGTTTTCAGGTACCAATGCCATTGTAAAAATTCACTATTCACAATCAGACATGATTAATTTAATCCTTGATTTTAAAAGTCCAATATCAATGGTGGTTATACTTCCCAAGAATACAATGGCTTATTTTTCTTAACAATAAATGACCTTGTAGCTTCAAAGTGGCCAGCAGAATGGTAAAATGGCGTTTCTTCACTGTATTCATCAATCACTCCCCATCTCAGATAAGCCCATTCATGCACCAAGACCCTTTCTGAATACAAACAAAGAAACATTACTAAAAACAAAACACTTAAAATATTTTCCCAGCCTAATGTTAACCCATGATAAATGGTTATACTGAAGTAAGACTAATGAGATTCACGTCTTGACCCATAAGGCTGAATGAGATTGTCATCTAGGAGGACATTTTGGGTCAAATTAATTTACTGACTTTCAGATCCACATTCTCCATACTGACTGGTGACCATCACCATGTGCTGGATTCGGTTGATCAATTCTTATTTTGGCCTGCGTTTGATGTAAAAATTGTTTCAGGAACATCATACTTGAATTACAATAGGTGACATTTATTATAACAAAATCACTTTATGCTCTATACCTTTTCAAAAGATTCAGTTCTTGATTTATTATAATCCTTACTATTCCATTGAGGTGGAACTAATTTTATTATGTTTTTGAAATAGACCTTTTGATCCAAAGCTTGAAAAAGATATTCTGAACCCTCGGTAACCATTTCCTGTCAGAACAAATGAGAAGAAACTGTTATTGCGTACATATAGCCAAGTATTAGCCTATAAAGTAATCATGCTTTAATGCTATCATTATTAGTTATTCTTCTGAAAGATTAGAAACATTTTAAGAGCACGAAATAGAGCTCTTTTAACTTAAAAGCCTTTAAAAGCATTGTGGTGTTAATAAATGTTTGGTGTGTATATATATATATTCATCTTTATTTTATCAATGAGCGTCTTGTCCTCTGGTACTGCTGAACTGATTGCAATGACAATATCAACGTATCCATTCCCATCTAGTTTGATTCCAGTGGAGGTGGACGACAGCAACATCCATACTGAGAGAAACACAGCTCTTGAGTCCATAGCTGCAGAGTAATGAACAGCAACTCAAGAACCCCGTTTTAAACAATGTCAAGTCACAAATTAACTTTTAAGCGCCTGATAATAGATGTGACTTCATGTACTGGAAATGCAATTATGGTGCTATTTCAATAAATCTAATTGGCCCACAGTAAAATGTTGATTGTAGTGAAACACATAACCATCATGCCATGCGGCAACATTGGAGGCAAGTGCTGCTTAATCTATGATTCAGTAATCCTAAACTGTATTTTAATGTGGTAATCTTTTTGTTTCAAGGAAGTTGCTATTGACACAATTGGACCACTTTCAAAGACCTCAAATAACTCCAACCTAGTCTCATAGAAAGAACGTTACTATAAGAAAATTTTTTGAAACTAAGTTTTATGTGCCACTTTTTGTTTTGACGTGGCTTCTGGTGAAATAACACTATAGGTGCTACATCAACAGTGCCATTTATTCACTTTCATGCAAATCACGGGTACTATGGCAGTTTATGACTTTGCAGAAATGTATATTTCGCTCTATTACTCAAACCCTCCTATGTTATTATATCAAAACACCTTTACTTTAATGCACCATTTGAAAAACTATACATTTTAATTTACACATTTATTATGAGGTAGCTCACCTCATAGGGTGTTGGACTTTCGACTCGGACACCAGGCCAGGAACACAGCGGAGGATGCTCGTAACAAAAGTGAAGTGAAAGTGTCATAGAAGGTTTCTTCAGTTAATGTGCTTTTCATGTTGCGTTTGCTTTTGAAACACTATCGGTTAGGTTTAGGGTAAGGGTGTCTGTTTTGTGTACCTCTCATTGATCTATTAGGACACTATTGGAAAGGGCTGACTGCACACCACTGTGTTTAGTACTTGTATGCTATTACTGTAATCTCTGTGCACAACACAATTATGTACATAACAATACAACAATAAAATGCGGGGAAAGTCCAAGGCAGAAGAACACTTTTGATATATAATAGAAAATCATTTATTATTATACATATGGCAACTCATCACAGTAACTTTAAAATCAATATTGAGAACTGTAACGAATATTTTGGATTGATATATGATATTTAGGAATATAAGGGAAAAACAGGAGTCAGAGACTGAAAGAGCTGAGATTTTAAATATAAATGTTTTTATATTAACCCTTGCAAAGAACTGCTGCAAAAAATTGATGCAGGTGTTCAGGATTTTTCGTTTAGGACTCCTGAATGATTTTTTGTAAGGGAAGATTTTGTGAAGACTCAGTGGAAGAAAATTCTAGAGTTTGAATTGAGTTCTGGAGTTTTATAACTGAACGTAATTAACAATGAATAGGATGTGAAGAGATCCAGCAGCAGACATTATGTCACAATGAAATAAGTATTATAAAAGTCATAACATAAATTTATGAAGACATTGACTAGACTTTGACTGTATGCATCAATCACTATGTAAAAGAGTGAACATCAAACTCGTCTATTCTTCTCCCTCAGTTTCATTCATATAATACTGCCATATTAAATGAGCAACAATAACATTACAAACCTCCAGACACCTAAACTCTTCCTAGCACAGACAGTTTTGTTGTTGTTGTTTAAAAATAAGTGAAATTTCAACTTTTATTAATATTATAACATTTAAAACTGCGTTTTTTTTTCTACTATTGATTTCACTGGAATGGATCTTAAAATTTCATGAAACTCTGACATGTGAGACATGTATTATCATTTCCCGGCTCTTTCTTTTTATTTGAACTTTACCGTTTCCTTTGAATACATTGTTATAAATGGTAAGCATTATAAATATGATCAATAAACCGTTTTTTGCCCTTAATACACTTGATATAATTATGTTGTTGCCCTATATTTGAATAATTTACATCTAAACCAGAACTGTCGGTCTCTAAATATTATTTTAATAACAATGAATGAGTAATGAGATAATTGTTCCCTGTACAACACTAAGGTCTATTTCAAATGACTCTTACTGTAATAAAGGCAAATGATAAGCTATATATATAAAGTAAGCAAATATTTTTAAAGCTGTCACAGATATTAAATGTCTTCTTCCCAGAGGAAGTTCAGAGAAAATAGTCTTTTATTTAACTTTAATAGGTTTTCAATGCCATGCAACAGGGTTTTTGTGTGTAAATGATCATTATTTTACTTTATTTTATTTTAAACTCATAAATGTCTCTTGAGATAAACAGCTAGGTCCAATATAATACATTCAAACCACAAAATTAATTTGAAAACATTTGCTGCTGAAGTTCATTAATTTGTATTATTTATATTATTTTATTTAATAAAACAAAAGTAATTAATAAATATTGATGTCAACCCTGACTAAGGTCTATTTGGATTAAGGTCATGTGCTCTGGATTTATGCATCAAAAAACACATTGACATAAATTCAATTCATATACAGTATGTGATCATATAAAATTATAGACAAAAATAAAGGGAATAGTAGGTGAGGATCACATCTGTTGCTGCTACTATAGACCAGTACTTTTGCTACATCACAGATGGAAGTGGTGGCAAAAAGACCGGTGACAACAGTAAACCAAACCTGTCATTAGCTGACCCAACAGTCCTCAAAAAGTTAGCTGTTACCTTTCAGTTAGTCTGGTTAAGCTAAATGAAACCTTGTGCTACACTGTCAAAACTGCCATGGCCAAAACTGAGGGCTTCACTTGTATCAGATTCCGTCAACAGAGCTGACTGGACTGAGGAGATCATTTCCAACTCACGGATCTGCAGCGAACATTTTATTACAGGTATGATATTAACTCATATCATTATAATAATAGTATTGCTAAGAACATATCGAAAGTTAGCAATCTGTGTTTAAATTAGTGCTACTAAGAAAATATATAGTTTTATAGAATATGAATCATAATAGACCAGTGATGGACTGGCCATCTGTGGCAGCAGGACTTTTCCAGATGGGCTGGTCGAACATTGGGCCCCACTCGCTGCTACCCGATTAAACCAAGCTGCGTGAGAGCAGAGCAGTGCATCTTATCCCAAACCTGCTCTGCGCTTGCACTGTGCAGTCCCATGGTATACACAGAGCAACATTTAAAAATCTGAAAGGCTCCATGTAAACCTCTTTGAAACCAGATTAAACAGCACCCGCATTCTAAACAGCAGTGACGAGGTAAACAGGAAAACATTGTGTCATTGTATTCTTTTCAATCTACACATCACCATTCTTATTGCATTGCAGTTAGTAACACTAATTGTTGAAACTATGGTGGTTTTGCAGAAATATTGTATATTTGGGGAACATAAGTAACTTTAATGGCAGTTGTTTTTTATAGTCGCTACATGGATATTGTTTTTCATAATTTTCGATATCATAGTTTGTTTTTTAGAAACCATAATTACATCTGGTAACGAGGATCATGGATATACCTGTGATCACCATGTTCTTACTTAAACCACAATAAAACTCTGGATGCAAGAACTTTGGTAAATGTTCATAAAAGCAAGTACAAATGAGAAATTAACAAGAGCTTTGAAGTCTGGACCCCTGTGAATTAAGGATGAAGCTATGAGTTTCCCCCCTCTGTAAATATGTTCAGTTCTAATGAACTTTAATGAAAAAAGTTGTCAATAATTAAGATCCTGATGAAAGAGAAATATCAATAAAGAAGTCCTACTGTCATAGCCTTTCATAGATTACTGTTTACAGATTTTATTATTGTTAAAATCAGTGAATTCACATCTCCCTCACAACTGAATCAACAGTCAAATGTACATTTCAATGCGACAGAAAATATGCAATATTAATATTGATAACTGCATTTGAAATTCAATAATAATAATATCACTATCTATAATAGTATCACCCCCCCCCCCCTCCCTTCAGTCAGCACACAATGTCTTTGAGAACAAAGTTAACTAAAACACATTTAAACTACAAAGATAATTTCACAGAAATGCCCGTAATTTGTATTTCCTGTAAGTGTTCAATATAAAGAAACTTTTCAAAAAATGTAAAAAAAATTAAGAAACTTTGCTGATCAGAATGTTTAAAAGTTGTTTTTTAGTAATTTACAAATTAGGCAAAAACATTATTTATAGAATTTGTTTTAATCTTAAATATAGGATGTTGTCTAAAAACTTTAATGTTTTCTTCGTCTTACTGCCCATGTGGTTACAGCAACAATAACACATACTGCCATAGTTACAACACAAACAGAGATGACAATAGCTGTCACGTTCAGGCCTGGGTTTGACGTTTTTGCGGGCTCAGGAATTGGACTAAGGATAATCTTTGATGCTTGAGCAATGTTAGATATTTCAGATTTTGTTTCTTCATCCTCAGACTGTACAGCAAAGAACAGTATTGTGCCATTTTGGATTGTAATATTGGGTATGAATGAATGCTGTTCAACTGATCCAGCCTCATGTGGCAAGACAGCAGATGTGTTGACTAAATAAGCAATGCTGAAGTTTAATCGAAGCATGTCAAGGTCATCGCTCCATCTGATCTCATAGGATTTCACTTAAAGGAAAGGAAACATGCTTTTTAAGAATTCATGAACATCAATTCATGCAAACAACAAGACATTTGGTTTAGTTAGTAAAGAAGAAAGAAAATGTAAAGTCTTGTATCTTAAATATTTGAAAAGTAATATTCAATGTTTTACCTGTTCCTTGGTCAAGATCCGCACCAGGAGCCGTCCAGTTGAGAAACACAGTGTTCTCTTGGATTTCAGCGATCAGATCTGTGATTTTGTTTGGAGGGAAATTTGGTGGGGTTGTTCCTGTAGGAATAGACACCTCAAAACTCTCTCCAGTGGCTGTTCTGGTGAAGCTTCCTACTGTAACTGTTGGCTCAGTAATTGGAGGCTTTGGAGGGTTCAGCTCCACTACACCTGAAAATAGAAGAACCACATGAATCTAAATTAATCTGACAGTGATTTCAAAAGGAAACAATTTGAACATCAAGCACTTGTATAACAATTTCTGCATATATATCTCTTTTGTCTGTTCTCTATCCAAGCAGTTAAAAAGGTGATTGGCTATTGTAAAGACTCTAAATCACATAAAATAAAGATGGCAACAAAATACTAAGACGTTATAATCAGCAGCAGATATGGTGCAAGCTGATAAGTTATTTGAACTTGTTATCTATTAGCCAATCTGCTTGCTTACATGCACAATTTAAATGGTTTCAGTTTGTAAATCATTTACTGCAGCGCACTGCAAGAGTTTTCTCTGAAACCCTCCACCTCCCCAGCTTCATTTGTTTAGATCAGTTACATGGGGATTGTATACTTTATGTATGTCTAATTGTGTAGCATCCATGTCCACATGCTTAACTCAGTATGTATGTGTATGTTCTAGCAGTAGCAAGTCTCCATTCTTTCTAGCAGCAGCAGCATAGCAGATCTAGTAATACACAGATTAACATGCTAAATCTTTCTGAAAGTTGTCATAACTGAAATACTGTTATAGATGCATAAAACTAAAGTTACTACAAAGGGTTAATTGTTTATTGTAAGTCCTGATTGATGTCATGGTTTACCATTCACTACATATCCAGGCACATACAGAGCACCACCCGTTCTTTGGAGAGAAAATCTGGCTTGCACATCTTCATTCTTCACTCTTACTTTCAAGCTGGTCTTCCCATTTTGTAACTGTGTGAAATATCTGGAATATATGCCATCATCTTTGAAAGCATCAGCTCCTGTAAAAGATAAATTCTTGTTTGATTTGAGCACACAATTGTGGTCTAAGAGATCAGGCATCTATATATACTGTGTAGTAATGCATGCACTTTAATAATGTAATGATGCCTGAGGCACCATTTGGGGTTCCTCACAAGTCACATCAGAAGAACCCTCTGGAGATACTCTAGGCATTCAAGGAGACACAAATATCCTATTTATGTACTCAAGGAACTTCAACATATATTTTAAGTACCTCAAAAAGCCTTTAATTTATGATCCAGGTTTTGTACCAAGATATTGAGAGTGTGCTCAAAATCAATGGTGGGTTGAGTGCATCTTTTTAAAATGTATAATTTGGTTGTGCTCTATCAGGGATGTTATACAGGTCCTTCTCAAAAAATTAGCATATTGTGATAAAGGTCATTATTTTCCATAATGTAATGATAAAAATTAAACTTTCATATATTTTAGATTCATTGCCAACTGAAATATTTCAGGTCTTTTATTGTTTTTAATACTGATGATTTTGGCATACAGCTCATGAAAACCCAAAATTCCTATCTTTCCAGGAGAAAACCTTGCCTACAGATTTTTGTAATGAACATTACAAAGGACACTGATTATTTTCCAGAAATTTGTATCACCCCTAATTTGAAGGGGATGAGTGGACCATTGTTGGACTTAAAAGGTTTAGAAGATTTAAATGTAAGTGAAACAAATAGTAAAGTTTGTATAAGTGTTGTTTAAAGGTTTAAAACTAAAAGAAAGAGTTGATATAGTTTGGAGGGATAAATTGGATACAGAGCACAATTTAAACCCTGTGTGGAGAATTCTATATAAACCACCTTTAAACAAAAGAGCAGGAGATCTTCAGTGGAGGATTTTGCACGGCACAGTTGCTGTAAATGCTTTTGTGAATGTGATCAATCCAGTTGTTATTAATGCGCTTTAAACCTTTTGTGGTTTGAGAGAATCAATCTTTTACTGTTTATTGGAATGTACAAGGCTTTTTGATTTATTTGTCATTCTTAAAAATTGTGGGAGGAAACTTTTTAGGTTACAAACTGGTAATTACAAGAGTATTATGCTATAAATGTGGTTTACGAGGACATTTCTAGTGTCCCCATAATTCAAATGTAAAGATGCAGAAAGTTTTTTGTGAGGGTGAAGTTTAGGGGATAGAAACTATAGTTCATACATTATAAAATCATTATGTCTATGGAGAGTCTTTATAAAGATTGCCACACCAACATATGCATACATTTTGACATCTCACATTATTTACAGTGGGGTTGAAATGTCACTGCATTATTAAAATTCTTCACTTGTGCATTCGATAATCCATGTTATCCCAGCATGATTTGAGAATATACTTTGTTTTCAGTTTTAGAATAGTTACCTAGAAATAGTACAGCATTTTAAATATTTCTTATTCATGTCACAACATATCTTTAACATTTAATTTTTTTTAAATCATACAACTTTTTTATTTCCATGTTTAAATTAGATTTAAATGTCAGATTTTCAATGCAAACCTCACGATACATCTGAGGTCAAGTACATACATGAAAACAGATTTAAAGGTAATTTACCTGCTCCGTTGTCCAGGAGTTGTAATGATTGTTTGAACCCAGATGTTGATTGCAGTGTTGCCCACACTTCAGTATTGATTACAGGCCTGTAATTCTGACTAACCTCAGCAAACACCATCATGGGTTTACTGCCGTCACTGAACTGCTGGTTCATGTGGGCTTTGACAATGACCGGAGGAACATCAGCACGAGCTGCTTGACTTGTTACTGTCATAGTCAAGGACTGAAGTTTTCCACTTAAAATACTGTATTTCCAATCTCCAGGCTATCAAATACAAGATAAGGAAAGTAGATTATGATTAATTAACACTATGAGTTTGCTGTATATTAGTTAAAGATATATAAATATATAAATATACCTCTGCAGTCCCTGGAATGTTTAAAGTGACTGTCTTTGTCAATGCATTTTGAGTCATATTTGTTTGATTGTAAATTGAGCCACTTGGTGTCTGTATGTAAACACTAGGTAAACTTGTTTCATAGATTAATACAAAGTTGGTTTTGTTCCCAACAGTCTGATCCACTGATACTGTTCCATTGAACCAATCAGCTGTTTTTATTCCAACACTCTCTAGCTGCAAGAAAGCAATGATATTGAGAACATATTATTCATAATATTGGTGACAATATTCATGGCATAATCAAAGTACACTGCCTGAAAAAAAAAATGCTTTGGATTTAAATAAGCAGATACTTAAGAGCCTATTATTGGATCATTATTGCAGTGATTAATATGTTTCAGCTGTAACAATTCTTTTAACCCTAACTGATGCAGTGTGTAGCTCCTCATTTCTTAAACAACCATGTCGGAATACGTATCCCGTGATCATGGAAAAGATGTCAATGTGTTTCAGAAGGGGCAAGTTATTGGTCTGCATCAAACAAAGAAAACAACTAAGGAGATTGTGGAGTATTTCCACACACAATGTGACAAGAATTTACAGGATTAGGACTAAACAGCTGTGTTGCCACAAGAAAGACACTTGTTAGCATGTAAGCGGAGTAGTGATAATTCCACCTGAGCGGAGAGCGCATTTTTGAAGATTCCACTCCTCTCTCTCAGGCCGCTCAGCGCTGCTCGCTCAACCCAGAATGTGCTTCGTGATATGCTGCTTTGAAATAACCAATAGGCCTGAGGTTATGGAGCTCAAACTCTAAAGTATATATCAAAGTTAAGAACGAGGAATTTGAAAGGGAATGTGGAGAGACCATGAGAATTAGCAAATATTCCTTTTGGAATCGTACGTCACATTGCCAGAGAGCATGAGGATGTGCTGCGTGAACATGGCAGTGCAGCAATAGGTGAGCTTGTAGGCTACACTACTATTCCATAATAAATTAATAGATAAGGTATCTTGTTGTTTTGCCATCATGTCAGTGCAGCTGCCAGCTAGATGCAGGCCCGGTTCTGCAGGGTTGTGTACCTTAGAGCACCCTCAATTGAAAATGTAAGCTTGATAATACTGTATATTGGCAAAGCATTTTTACTTGAATCCCTGCAAACACACACAAAAAATCCCTGCATCAAAACTAAAAACATGTATGACCTTTAAGTTGGGTCCTAATTTGCAGGTGCAGCATTCTGCTTTCATGCCTCCATTGTACAACTGAGCAGTTGATTAGTAAATATTTCCACACTCGTATAGAGAATTTCATAGCGGAATAATCTCACTTAATCGACCACCTGTTGCTTTTGTTTCTTCTTTGGGATAAAGTGGCACATACCTGCTGGTCAGTTTCCCAATGCCAAATCCACACCTTAATGATAAGTGAAACTGAAAAACTGACTCTAGATTAGTGGTTGCGGATAACATCTTCCGATTTTGCTTTTATGTGAAGAGAAAAAAGCTATAAATGATTGTACATCATTTAAGAAATTTGTTTTTGTTTTTTTTTCAAGGCAGTGTTATTTGTGAATTAAATTTTTTTTAATTGTTTTGGGATTATTAAACATGATTTCATCTAATATATTTTTTGGACAAAATCCCACTTTATGTAAGACAAATATTTTTTATTTGTTAAACCTTGCTGTACATAAAGACATGATTGTTTGATGCATATAAAGTCCAGATTAACTTTATGCTGCTTTAAAAATATCAAGGATATTGGCCACTGCAGCTACCCCCCTGTGTACATGCTTGGAACCAATTATACTAAAGAGAAATTTATGTCAGAAAAGGATTTGAGCGAATGCTTTTTTACCAGTGAGCAGAGTGTCTGCTTGGGCTGTGAGCGTTTGAGTGGAGCGCACCGGCATTGAGCAGGTTATTGGCGGGAGTGGTGGCTCAGTGGTTGAGGCTCAGGGATACTGACCAGAAGGTCGGGGGTTCAAGCCCCAGCACCACCAAGATGCCACTGTTGGGCCCTTGAGCAAGGCACTTAACTCCAAGTTGCTCTGGGGGATTGTCCCTGTAATAAGTGCACTGTAAGTTGCTTTGGATAAAAGTGTCTGCCAAATTTATAAATGTAAATGTTATTGAGCAGAGTGTCACACCCCTCTGCTTCGCTCACATGCGCTGCTTGTTAGTGATGCTAATTGGATAAAACAACTTCATTTTGCTAGGAAGCAGAAAGATTGGACTGTGGAGCAACGGAAAAACGTCATGTGGTCTGATAAGATTTACCCTATTCCAAAGAGATGGGCACACCCGTTATGAATAGTGCCCACTGTACACGACTCTGAAGGCAGTGTTGTGATCTTGTGTTGATTCAGTTGGTCAGGTCAAGGCTCAGCAACGTTATGCAGCAATAAAATGAAGTCAGCTGACTACCTCAATGTATTTAATGATCAGGTTATCCCATCAATGGATTTTTTCTTCCCTGATGGCACAGGCATATTCCAGGACGACAATGCCAAGATTCATCTGGCTCAGACTGTGAAAGAGTGGTTCAGGGAGGAATCATTTTCACACATGAATTGGCCACCACGGTGTCCTGACATTAACCTCATTGAAAGTCTTTGGGATATGCTGGAGAAGACTTTACAGAGTGGTTCGACTCTCCCATCATAAATACAATATCTCAGACAAATATTATTGCAACTCTGGATGGAAATAAATGTTGTGACGTTGCATAAGTTTGTTGAAACAATGCCATGAAGAACATGCATCGTAATCAAAGCTAAAGGCGGTCCAACTAAATATTAGAGTATGTAACTTTTTTTTTTTGCCAGGCAGTGCAATATAATATATTATGACCAATCACTTGCCAAACCTGAACTGGTTCTTTTGTGTAATCTCCACTTGATATGGTTAGTGAAGCAAATGCATCCACTAGCTGATTAGAAAGAAGATCATCACCGGCTATGATAAATTTCCCCCCTAATTCCAACATGGAACATAGTAGGATTATCCATTTGCATAAGATAATAAAGTGGCTCAAAAATAATGATTTTACTCAGGAATTTGAAGAAATAGTAAGTTGTTTATCCTACCCATTTAACCTACCTGTGCTTTCTGCCATCAACTTCAGTGCAGCATCTGCACTGGGACCCAAAGCTATTGTATGAATAATGGCACCACTTTGTATTGCAGTTGGAACACAATCATTAAGATTGTCTGATGCCTCACCATCTGTCAGAAAAATTATTTCATCTCCTACAACATCCAAATTGTCCTTTGTAAGTACCTAATGGATTTGAAGAGAAAGAGCAATGGCTTAGGACAATCCATACACTGTATTTACATCATAAATACACAAAAAATAAGTGCATAATTAATAATCAATATGCCACCTCTAAGCCTTCATTGAGGCCTTTACAGATGTATGTGCCACCATTTGCAGTACTTGGCAACTTTTTGATGAGATTCTCTCTTGTGGTCTCACTGTCAATAAGAGTCAAGCTGCTAAGAGTATTAGCATTAGAACTAAAGGTCACAATTCCCACACTGGCTTGATCCTCAATGATGTTCCGGAGGAAAAGTGTGACGGCTTGCTGCTGTCGAAGAATTCTAGAGCCCTTGAAAAAGTATGAAATATAAAAAATAAATATGGATGAAAGCGTTCCTTATTAAAATATGTGTGTATATATCTTAAATATATTTGATCTAATTGATCTGTTTTCAAGTGAAGTAAATGTATGTTTTTGCATACGTGCATGCTTCCTGAGACATCAAGCACAAGACAAACAACCCGACTCATCCTCTGCACAACTTTGAAAGATGGAGCTGGTGGAGGGGTTTGCAGGGGTTTTAGAGAACGAAGGGCGCCGCTGTCCACAGAATCCTCAAATATTACCGTCCATGTCGCTTTGTTGTCACATTTTTTATTTTGCATGTTTGGGGCAAAAATATTGTGCTCATGTTCTTTACAAAATGCACTCACCTGAAACCAAAAAATTTCTGATTATTATCAGATACAAATTTTGTCAAACATTTGCTAGGACTTGTGTCTGCTGTAAACTCATGGTTGGTCGTGGTTTGACAGATTTCATATCATCAACCGAATGGTATTCAGTACATACATTTAGAGGTCCATTTTACACTAGAAACATGACATTTAAATCACATACAATCTATACTTACAGAATCTAAGCTTTGTATGTACATTATTGAGCTGTTTGTGTTCTGCTCTTTGTTCGGCACAAACTGGCAATCCTTGGTAGGGAGTGAAGTTTGTGGATCAATGCTGCAACTATTTGATCCAGTAGTCTTGTCATAAAACACACCTGTTATGTCTTTGCTACACCTAAATATTAGCAGAACATTTATATTTGCAATCATTCTAATCAGAGGATAATTTCACAGTAGGATTTATTTTTTGTTTAAAAAACATTAAACCTGAATTGTGGACTGAGATGAGTCAGTGTATTACCTTGTAGCGTCATAGTGGCCATAAGAAAGATAAAACGGATTTTCTTCACTGTATTCATCAAACACTCCCCATCTCAGATGAGCCCATTCATGCACGAAAACCCTACCTGCATACAAACAAACAAGCATTACATTATATATTAACAATGTATTTTAAGTTATAATGCATGTTAATGCAATCAGTGGAAAGATGACACAATGATGTTAAACTATCACTGTTATATTACTTAAATGATAAATATCAGATGCAAAATGGTTATACAGAAGAAAGACTAATAACATTCACCTCTTGACCCATAAGGTTGAGTGAGACTGTCGTCTAGGAGGAAATTTGGAGTGAAATGAATGTACTGACTCTCAGATCCACATTCTCCATACTGTCTAGTGTAGGGACCATCACCATATGCTGGATTCTGTTGATCAATTCTTATTTTGGCCTGCGTTTGATGTAGAAATTGTGCCATCAACATCCAATGTGAATAAAGTTATTAAACATTTTTATTCTGTACGAGGAGAACATAAAAATATATGGTACCTTTTCAAAAGATTCTGTTCTTGCTCTATCAAAATCCTTACTATTCCATTGGGCTGGAACTAATATAGCAACTTCTTTGAAATAAACCTTTTGATCCAAAGCTTGAAAAAGATATTCAGAACCTTTAGTAACCATGTCCTGTCAGAATGAATGTCAATATTAAATTTAAATGTGAATATGCTATACAGACAGACATTAAATGTGCAGGTTCTAATTTGCTCAGTGGCAAACACTGTCAAGAACACAAGTTAAGAAAAACACTACTAGTCTTTTACTATTGGCTCAAAATTGTATGTAGACAAGCAACTATTTACCTTTATTTTGTCAACGAGTGTCTTGTCCTCTGGTACTGCCGAACCGATTGCAATGACAATATCAACGTATCCATTCCCATCTAGTTTGATTCCAGTGGAGGTGGACGACAGCAACATCCATACTGAGAGAAACACAGCTCTTGAGTCCATAGCTGCAGAGTAATGAACAGCAACTCAAGAACCCCGTTTTAAACAATGTCAGGTCACAAATTAACTTGTTGGCAATGGTCCCAGATAACAGGCATTTATTGTCATAATCTGTTGATACAAATCTGGAACCATTTACAGTTGAGGTCAGAAGTTTACACCTTAGCCAAATACATTTAAACTCAGTTTTTCACAGTTCCTGACATTTAATTGTAGAAAACATTCCGTCTTAGGTCAGTTAGGATCACAACTTTATTTTAAGAATGTGAAATGTCATAATAATGGTAGAGAGAATTATTTATTTCAGCTTTTATTTCTTTCATCACATTTCCAGTGGGTCAGAAATGTACATACGCTTTGTTAGTATTTGGTATCATTGCCTTTAAATTGTTTAACTTGGGTCAAACATTTTGGGTAGCCTTCCACAAGCTTTTCACAATAAGTTAATGGAATTTTGGACCATAAACACTACAAATCACTAATACTAATACGTAAAATTACATCTAAAAAGTAATCACATTACAAACGACTGTACTTTTAAGTAACTCTCTAAAACTTTTCATTGAAAATGTTCTTTCTGCTCAACAAATTCAAAATAGTGTCCATTTCCACCGTGTTCATTATCTCACACCCTTCCGCTGTCCCAGAACAGACGTTTACATGAACATATTAATTCATATTTTAAATGTATTATACTGTAACGTAGTTCCATGGAGAGGAGGCGAGAACCGGCTTGTCAATACAAATAATATTTTAATGAGAACTTAAACATAAGACACAAACACACACATGACGGACATGTCCGTAAACGATCTGTCTCTCCCACACAATCCTCCGCAGTCGGCCTTTATCCCTCTCGGAGGCTTGATTAGCCTCAAAAGGGACCGGGTGTGTAGAATCACGACCCGGCCCCGCCCTGCCACATATACGTAATATTATTTTAGAAATATGTGTAACCTAAGTAATGCATTTAAAAGTAATTATTTAAATTAAGGGTGTGTTCAGCTTTCCAATCAGGTTGCGACTTTTTACTGATGCCTTTGGTTTTGTATTGTTGGGTTCGGTGTTAAAAATGCTAGTGTGAAAGTTAAGGTAACTGTGATCTGATTACAAGAATTTTAAATGTAACACATTACACCAGTTTTTGGACTGAATGTAATAATTTGTAATCGGATTACACTGAACTGAATAGTAGACATTTACAGTAAAACATTTTTTAAAAAATAACAGGAAAGCCCAATACTCAACGTTAGTACTCAGCATCATGTTGGTAAGGATTTCCCACTTTACAATTAAAAAAGCTTATCACAGGGTTAAAGCCTGGTCTTTTTGCTCTAACACATGAATTGACTTGACCAATCTAAAAAAAAAAAAAATGTAGTCTGAAATGAGGAAACTCCTCTAAGGTAGATGGAGACTATTCCATGTGTGAATGTTTAGTGAATAGTGTCTTGAAAGAAGCAAACTGGGACTAACCAGCAAAAAGACAGAAGTAGAATGCTCAAACAACTGCAAAAGGACATGTATTAGAAATCTAAAGAAACTATAGCCATATCTGAATCTACCAAAGAAAGAAAGAAGTATGACAATATGAGAACAAAATAAAAGGGTTATAAAAGGGTATGATATCATTATAATCACTGTACAAGGGAATGGACAAGTATTATCTAACCTATGTTAAAACATTATCTTCTGATCTTGTTATAATTTCCCAGAACTTGAACCTTTATAGCTTCCTTGTACGTCCCTATAGACAAGGAAATGATTGTTATTATTATACTCAATCATTACACCAAAAATAATGAAGTAGTTTGGCTATAATGTTATCATTTACAGCTACACTTTTTTAACAGTAAGTACAATAAAAGAATGACTAATTTAATCATACTATCTTGATATGCAATGCCAAGATCTAACACATGTGATATAATTTATAATGCCATTAAGTTAATCGTGTGTGTTTGTGTGTGTGTGTGTGTGTGTGTGTGTGTGTGTGTGTGTGTGTGTGTGTGTGTGTGTGTGTGTGTGTGTGTGTGTGTGACATATCCAGCCAATCTTTGATGTTCTAAGTGTGACATGCTGTCAATGTTATGTCTGTGCAAAAGTCAATGTGACATTGCGGAGGGTGAGCTGAGTCGGGTCGTGATTCTGCACACCCGGCCCCTAATCGGGCTAATCAAGCCTCAGAGAGGAATAAAGGCCTCTGTCTCTGCCGTGCGAGACCAACAAGTGTTTTACCCCTTCACTGCTAGAACTGTGTGAAATGAAACAGTCACTTAACATAACTTTTACTGGAAGAAAAAAAGATACCTCCTGGTTGTGTAAACTAAAGAAAACACTTTATTAAGCTTTATACATAGAAACAGTTTAGCACAGTTTCATCACGTCCCAGTGCTTATGATCAATGATCTCCCAGTGCACAGAAGGTACAGTATATATAAATGTAATGTAAATGTAAATGTATATGGGCTTTGTTCACAAATATGGCAGAGAGAGAGAGCGGTCATACAACAATGAAACTGGTGAATAGCTATAATGTCAGGCAGTGCAGAGAAGCAATTCCTTTAGTAACATATGTGAAGTTGGCACCCTAAATTAAACCAACTCTATACCATTCATATGTGCTGCGTTTGTGCCGCAAAAACGAACTTTGTGCTGTTTCTGTGTTTAAGATATTAGATATAATTTTTTTGACCGTGTGATGTCACGCTCCACCCCATATCATCCAAATCGCCCCAAATCTGTGTCGTTTGTCTGCTCAATTTTTTGGCATTAAAATTAATCTTATATCTATTTCCCTTCCTTAGAAATATCAGCTTGTATTTGGGACAGTGACGTCCCAGAGCCAGCGCCTGTAGCCTCGACCGTCCCAGAGCCAGCGCCTGTAGCCTCGAGCCTCCCAGGGCTCCGCATCCCGAGCCTCCAAGATCTCCGCCTCCAAGATCTCCGCCTCCCGAGTCTCCCAGGGCTCCACCTCCCAAGCCTCCCAGGGCTCAGCCTCCAAGATCTCCGCCTCCCAGGGCTCCGCCTCCAAGATCTCCGCCTCCCGAGCCTCCCAGGGCTCCACCTCCCGAGCCTCCAAGAGCTCCGCCTCCAAGAGCTCTGCCTCCCAGGGCTCCGCCCCCTGAACTTTCCACAGCTTTGCCTTCCATGGCTCCATCTCCCGGGCCTTCCACCACTCCGCCCACACAGCCTTCCATGAATCTGCCTTCCACGGCTCTGCCCCCAGAGCTTTCCACGGCTCCGCAACCAGAGCCTTCCACAGCTCTGCCTTCCATGGCTCCGCCTACTGAGCCTTCCAGGCCCCCTGACCCCCTTTTAATGAGAACTTAAACATAAGACACAAACACACACGACTAACATGTCCGTAAACGATCTGTCTCTCCCACACAATCCTCCGCAGGCGGCCTTTATCCCTCTCGGAGGCTTGATTAGCCTCAAAAGGGACCGGGTGTGTAGAATCACAACCCGGCCCCGCCCTGCCACATATATGTAATATTATTTTAGAAATATGTGTAACCTAAGTAATGCATTTAAAAGTAATTATTTAAATTAAGGGTGTGTTCAGCTTTCCAATCAGGTTGCGACTTTTTACTGATGCCTTTGGTTTTGTATTGTTAGGTTCGGTGTTAAAAATGCTAGTGTGAAAGTTAAGGTAACTGTGATCTGATTACAAGAATTTTAAATGTAACACATTACACCAGTTTTTGGACTAAATGTAATAATTTGTAATCGGATTACACTGAACTGAAGAGTAGACATTTACAGTAAAACATTTTTTAAAAAATAACAGGACAGCCCAATACTCAACGTTAGTACTCAGCATCATGTTGGTAAGGATTTCCCACTTTACAATTAAAAAAGCTTATCACAGGGTTAAAGCCTGGTCTTTTTGCTCTAACACATGAATTGACTTGACCAATCTAAAAAAAAAAAAAAATGTAGTCTGAAATGAGGAAACTCCTCTAAGGTAGATGGAGACTATTCCATGTGTGAATGTTTAGTGAATAGTGTCTTAAAAGAAGCAAACTGGGACTAACCAGCAAAAAGACAGAAGTAGAATGCTCAAACAACTGCAAAAGGACATGTATTAGAAATCTAAAGTAACTATAGCCATATCTGAATCTACCAAAGAAAGAAAGAAGTATGACAATATGAGAACAAAATAAAAGGGTTATAAAAGGGTATGATATCATTATAATCACTGAACAAGGGAATGGACAAGTATTATCTAACCTATGTTAAAACATTATCTTCTGATCTTGTTATAATTTCCCAGAACTTGAACCTTTATAGCTTCCTTGTACGTCCCTATAGACAAGGAAATGATTGTTATTATTATACTCAATCATTACACCAAAAATAATGAAGTAGTTTGGCTATAATGTTATCATTTACAGCTAAACTTTTTTAACAGTAAGTACAATAAAAGAATTGTCTTTTATTGCCAGCGCCTGTAGCCTCGACCGTCCCAGAGCCAGCGCCTGTAGCCTCGAGCCTCCCAGGGCTCCGCCTCCTGAGCCTCCAAGATCTCCGCCTCCAAGATCTCCGCCTCCCAAGTCTCCCAGGGCTCCACCTCCCAAGCCTCCCAGGGCTCAGCCTCCAAGATCTCCGCCTCCCAGGGCTCCACCTCCCAGGCATCCCAGAGCTCAGCCTCCAAGATCTCTGCCTCCCAGGGCTCCGCCTCCAAGATCTCCGCCTCCTGAGCCTCCCAGGGCTCCACCTCCCGAGCCTCCAAGAGCTCCGCCTCCAAGAGCTCCGCCTCCCAGGGCTCCGCCCCCTGAACTTTCCACAGCTTTGCCTTCCATGGCTCCATCTCCCGGGCCTTCCACCACTCCGCCCACACAGCCTTCCATGAATCTGCCTTCCACGGCTCTGCCCCCAGAGCTTTCCACGGCTCCGCAACCAGAGCCTTCCACAGCTCCGCCTTCCATGGCTCCGCCTACTGAGCCTTCCAGGCCCCCTGACCCTGTTCCCGTCCTGTGGCCTCCTCCCAGGCCCCCTGACCCTGTTCCCGTCCTGTGGCCTCCTCTTGACCCTGTCCTGTGGACTCCTCCCAGGCCCCCTGAACCAGTCCCTGTCCTGTGGCCTCCTCCCAGGCCCCCTGATCCAGTCCCGGTCCTGTGGCCTCCTCCCAGGCCCCCTGACCTGGTCCCGGTCCTGTGGCCTCCTCCCAGGCCCCCTGACCCGGTCCCGGTCCTGTGGCCTCCCCCCAGGCCCCCTGACCCGGTCCTGTGGCCTCCTCCCAGGCCCTCTGACCCAGTCCCCGTCCTGTGGCCTCCTCCCAGGCCCCCTGACCCAGTCCCCATCTTGTGGCCACCTCCCAGGTCCCCTGACCCAATCCCCGTCCTGTGGACTGCCGGTCTGCCCCTTGTGCCCCCTTGGACTGCCAGTCTGCCCCTTGTGCCCCCTTGGACAGTTTGTTTTTTCTTTTTCTTTTTTTTTTTGCTTTTTGGAGCGTCTGGAATCCGCTCCTTAAAGTGTTGGCTCTGTCACGTTCACTGTTGTCTTTTGTTTTTGTGCTTTTATGTAGAAGTTTAGTTTAGTTCCTGTTTCCTGTTTGGTTTTTGTAGTCCTTTTGTAGTTTCATTTTATGATTGGTTTTCCCCTGATTAGTTCTCATTCCCTGATTGTTTCCCCAGGTGTTCCTTATTCCCTTGTTTGTTCCTTTTTGTATTTAAGCCCTTAGTTTTCTTGTTTGCTTTGTTGGTTCTTGCATATGTTGTTATGTTCTGTGCTAGGTCTCCGTTGCTTTTCTTTGTCCTTAGTTTTCCTGTTTTTATGAATAAAAGCTGCATATAGATCCACATTCTCTGTCTACCTTCGTCACACATATGGCCTATAAACAAATCATAATTTGCAGCACAAATATGCAAGGGTGTACAGTAGATTTGGCTTGAACATTGGGGGGATGCCACGTGATGCATTTATATGCTTCCATTGATCATGGTATATATATATGATAGAATGGGGAATTTGCTGTTGCATTTTGAGTTTGATAGGGTGAAATTAAATCTTTGCCAAAAAATGAATACTTCAACAATACCAAACACGGCACAAACAAGAAGCGATCACAAACGATGCTGGCAAGCACCATTTAATGGCTACAGTTAATGACATTTTAAATCATGACATAATGAAATTAATGTGATTTATTAATGCACAATTTTATTTTTAAATACATTTTTAAACATGAATTAAACACATTTAAATGTGTCTTTTTATTTGTCCATTTATAAGTGGACTTATTTATTCAAGTTTTTATTTTCAAATTAATATATTGATAACTTATTAAATCATTCTTTTTTAATTGGCACTCCTGGGCTTCAGCTGGTACGGACTGACAAATGGTAAAAGAAAAGGAAAAGTCACAAAGAAAAGCAATTGCCAAAATAAAAAAAATATATATATTTTTAAAATGCTATTTAAAATGTGCATATATAAAATCACATATTAATTTGCTGTTTTATTTCTAAATATATGTTTTAATAAAATAAAATTTAAATAAACATTTAAATGTGTCTAGTTTTCCATTTATAAATTGGTTTATTCAAGTTTTTATTTTCAAATTAATAGATTGATAATATATTGTACTGTATTGATGTACATTCATTAATGCTAATATAACTTAACTGTGTGTTATATTATCCTGGTATTAATAAAAAAATAAAGCAAACTAGTCAACACTGCTGCAATGGACATCTTTATCTCTTCTTTTGTTGTTATCTCTATCTCTCTCTATTTTTTTCTACTCTTTTGAAAAGTCTTTTTTGTTTTTTTGTTGGAGCATAATGGGATTCTATTATTAAAAAAAAAAAAAAAATCTTTAGATGCACCAACATAAGGTGTATAATCAGTAAAACCGCTCCCTATACACATATAATGTAGTCTGTGCAGACCACCAACTCCCTAGGGGGGCACCAGAAACTCTTGCATTTGTACTGTGTGACTATACATATAATAACATGATTTCTTAAATACTAGATCATTTTTTTTTCTGGTGATGATGGATAAAAATAATCATATATTAACTGAGATATAGGTAACTGAGCTCTATTATACACTAAACCGTTGTGAAATCTAGTTTACATGAAGTATTTTGTGCCTCTTACTGTGTGGATAAGTTGCATCAAGACATCTTTTTAATGTCAGTGAGTGAGTTTTACAGTACAGTATGTTGAGCCATAAAAGCTTTTATTGTAAAAGATCGTGTTGATCCGCTGAGTTCACTTTGTGCTGCATGGTACTGTAGACTGACCGCCTCATCTCTCTTCTCACTCCAGCTGTAGCACGGAGCACCACACGCACGGCTCACGTGCCCAGTGTAAACTGAAAACTGAAGACACAGGCTGCATCCGAATATCCCCTTTTCTCCTTAGTAGGTCCTTGTGGTGGCACGGTAACTCGCCTCAATCTGGGTGGCGGAGGAGAAATCTCAGTTACCTCCGCTTCTGTGACAGTCAGTCTGCACATCTTATCACGTGGCTTGTTGTGCATGACACCACAGAGACTCCAAGCATGTGGAGGCTCATGCTAATCTCTGAGATCCACACACAACTTAACACGCACACCATTGAGAGGGAGAACCACTAATCGTGACCACAAGGAGGTTACCCCATTTGACTCTACCCTCCCTAGCAACTGGACCAATTTGGTTGCTTAGGAGACCTGCTGGCTGGAGTCACTCAGCACAGCCTGGATTTGAACTCGCGACTGCAGGGGTGGTAGTCAGTGTCAATACTCGCTGCGCTACCCAGGCCCCGAAATAAGGTGCTTTTTAAACTATTCAGAGACCAGTTTTCTTTAGGGTTCCATGCATCCAAAAACACAGTTGTTTAATCTTTTAACTGATTAGGTAGCTGCCTACTTTTTCGAATGTAGCCAAAGTTTGTTTAAAACACCCTTAACAAAAGCGTCACTCTGATCCCGGAGTCCTCCGTCAGTGTTGTTGATTTCATTGTTGTTGTTACTATTGAATCGTGCGTGCAAAACATCTAAAAAAATATGGTCTATACTAGATGATGTTACAACAGGGGTTACTTTTGTGAGTGAAAATGTAAAAGAAGAAAAGTCTACTCGGATGTTCTGTTCCTCACCTAGTAAGTTATTAAGGGAAAAGTACCGGGACTGTAGGTGGGAAAGAGCATATTGGTCCATTTATATCATGATGCTAACACAGCATTGGTTCTGCCTTATATATGAATTGATTCAACGATGCAGTAGGTTGGTCTTCTTGTGACCCCTTGCTTCAAGTGACTCTGACTTAATCCTACACAGCAGGTGGCAGTAATAAACTGTCTAAAACTTGATTCAGAAAACCCGGAGCAGAATTCACAAGATGCCATGTTTGATTTGTGGTTTAGAGAGTGCGCGCATAGCCATTTCTGGTTTCGCTAGGCGCCGGTCTAGAGACTGCTGAAAATGCCATTTTATATGAGGTTTTTAAAGAAAAGGGATTTCAAAAGTATTTTAGAATCGCAATGAAGTCACAGGAGACCGATCTCATAAACAGTGTTCATGTAAGGCTGTCGTTGACCACAACCACGCCGCACACTCTGTAATTGTTAGGTGAAACACACTTGAGTCTTGAAACAGCTGTGAATGCATAACACAACAAATTTCTCTTAACATTTCAACAAGTTACAGTATGCAGTTACATCGATGACTGTAATGGAAATTATAATAAACATCAGAAACAGCAGTAGCTTAACAAGTTTCTGTGAACATGTATAAACAATGCTAGGCCGAATATGCCTCTGATCTATGAAAAAAGGCCAATGGGAATTAGGCAGACAGTATATGCATACCCTGCCCCCAGACATACGTGTATAAAAGTGGAGAAATACATTGAGTTCATTCAGGATTTTTCTGAGGAGCCGGAAATGGTCCGGCCACTACAGTGACTCGGCTCAGCGACGTGGCCGGGAGGACTTACCTTACTAACAATCTAACAATTAGTCAACTAACAATCAGTCAACTAACAATCTAACAATTACTCAACTAACTATCTAACAGTCTCAACGAACAATCTATCAATCTCAACTAACAATCTAACAATTAGTCAACTAACAATCTAACAATCTCATCAAACAATCAGTCAACTAACAATTTCAACTAACAATCTATCAATCTCAACTAACAATCTAACAATTAGTCAACTAACAATCTAACAATTTAATCTAACAATCAGTCAGTTAACAATCTCAACTAACTATCTAACAATCTCAACTAACAATCTAACAATTAGTCAACTAACAATCGCATCTAACAATCTAACAATTAGTCAACTAAAAATCAAACAAGCTCACCTAACAATCTAACAATTAGTGAACTAACAATCTAGCAATTAGTGAACTAACAATCTAACAAGCTCATCTAAAAATTAGTGAACTAACAATATAACAATGTAACAATCAGTTAACTAATAATCTAACAATCTCATCTAACAATCAGTCAATTAACAATCTCAACTAACTATCTAACAATCTCAACTAACAATGTAACAATTAGTCAACTAACAATCTAACAATCAGTCAAATAACAATATTAACTAACTATCTAACAATATCAACTAACAATCTAACAATTAGTGAACTAACAATCTAACAAGCTCATCTAACAATTAGTGAACTAACAATCTAACAATCTCATCTAACAATCAGTCAATTAACAATCTCAACTAACTATCTAACAATCTCAACTAACAATGTAACAATTAGTCAACTAACGATCTAACAATTTAATCTAACAATCAGTCAGTTAACAATCTAACAATCTCAACTAACAATGTAACAATTAGTCAACTAACAATCTAACAATCTCATCTAACAATCTAACAATTAGTCAACTAACAATCTAACAATCAGTCAAATAACACTCTTAACTAACTATCTAACAATATCAACTAACAATATATCAATTAGTCAACTAACAATCTAACACTTAGTCAACTAACAATCTAACAATCGCATCTAACAATCAAACAATTAGTCAACTAAAAATCTAACAATCAGTCAACTATCAATTAGTCAACTACCAATCTAACAATTAGTCAAATAATAATCTAACAATCTCAACTAACAATCAGTCAACTATCAATCTCAACTAACTATCTAACAATCTCAATTTACAATCTATCAATCTCAACTAACAATCTAACAACTTCAACTAACAATGTAACAATTAGTCAACTAACAATTTAACAATCTCATCTAACAATCAGTCAACTAACAATCTCAACTAACTAACTAACAATTTCAACTAACAATCTATCAATCTCAACTAACAATCTAACAATCAGTCAACTAATAATCTAACAATCAGTCAACTAATAATCTAACAATCAGTCAACTAATTATCTAACAATCAGTCAACTACCAATTAGTCAACTAACAATCTAACAATCGCATCTAACGATCAAACAATTAGTCAACTAAAAATCTAACAATCAGTCAACTATCAATTAGTCAACTACCAATCTAACAATTAGTCAAATAATAATCTAACAATCTCAACTAACAATCAGTCAACTATCAATCTCAACTAACTAACTAACAATTTCAACTAACAATCTATCAATCTCAACTACCAATCTAACAATTAGTCAACTAATAATCTAACAATCAGTCAACTAATTATCTAACAATCAGTCAACTACCAATCTACCAATTAGTCAACTACCAATCTAACAATTAATCAACTAATAATCTTATTGACTAATCTAGTTGACTAATTGTTAGATTGCTAGTTGACTGATTATTAGATTATTAGTTGACTGATTGTTAGATTATTAGTTGACTGATTGATAGATTATTAGTTGACTGATTGTTAGATTATTAGTTGACTGATTGATAGATTATTAGTTGACTGATTGTTAGATTGTTAGTTGACTAATTGTTAGATTGCTAGTTGACTGATTATTGGATTATTAGTTGACTGATTGTTAGATTATTAGTTGACTGATTGATAGATTATTAGTTGACTGATTGTTAGATTATTAGTTGACTGATTGATAGATTATTAGTTGACTGATTGTTAGATTGTTAGTTGACTAATTGTTAGATTGTTAGATGACTAATTGTTACATTGTTAGTTGACTGATTGTTAGATTATTAGTTGACTGATTGTTAGATTGTTAGTTGACTAATTTTTAGATTGTTAGTTGACTAATTGTTAGATTGTTAGTTGACTGATTGTTAGATTATTAGTTGACTGATTGTTAGATTGTTAGCTGACTAATTGTTAGATTGTTAGTTGAGATTGATAGATTGTTAGTTGAGATTGATAGATTGTGCACTCACCAAAGTGACCTGTGGAAAAAAAAATCAAAGAGACTTTCGCGTGCGCACGAGAAACCTTTCGCCTGTGCACGAGAAACGTTTTGCGTGCGCACGTGTTACTGTTTCCAGTGTGTGTATAGCTCTTTTCCGATTGTGTCATTGCCATCATTCATTTACTCAAAGATACTGAGAGCATGGATGGCATGAATTTATAGAGATACATTTTAAACTTGGACTTCAATAAAAAGACATTACTGTCTATGACGTTTGTAATACTGTCATGGCTGAGACACACTTTGATCTTCCAAAGGACACTAATCAAGCAATAGACTTGTACTTGCATTTAACACTAGAACTACCAGAATTCTCACTCTATAATGATTCTAGCATCGGACAGACTACTAGACTGAATTGACTACAAAGCGGCCAGTGATCTCTCATATTGAGGTAACTTCAACCCAATTTTAGATATTTTTCTATAAACATATAGTGGCTATAAACATTTTGATTAAATTACTGTAGAAGGATAACAATATTCTAATATCAAGTCTTGAGCAATGATAGTCAAACAGTCATGTACTAATGAGGGACCATGCTCTTTATTTTGTACAAATTTAAACACTACAGAATTTACTAAGTTACTTACTGTAAGTATTACATTATGAAAATGATCCAAACACATTCTTGCGGATGTCACTCATAGCTATTAAGCTTTTGCTGACTTGTTTTCTATCAATTCTTTCCAACCTATCTCTGTGCACATGGTACACAGCTACATGGTTCAACCTCTTCTGCGTAAGGTTGGTTCTCAGCCAGGTTTTTAGCCTTCTCAAAGCACTGTAGCTTTGTTCAGCCTGTGCTGAAGAAGCAGGAACCACAAGCAAAAGTCTCAGGAGTGTCTCTACTTGTTTAAAAAGACTCCTGACCTCAGGCACCATGGTCTTCAGCATGTCCACCACATCCCCACAGTTGCTGTACTGATAGGTGGACTTCAGCATCGCCAACTGCATCTGCAAGATTAAATTAAAAATGAATCAGTAAAAATAATTGTATGACTTTTTATATTAAACATAACTGTGACCATATATTTACTGTCTGTACTATACAAATAATACACTATTTGGACCCTATGCATTTGCAATCTTACCTTTAAAGCTCCTTGGTCCAACTCTGAGTAGCTCTTGACCTGGGTCCTTATCAGCAGAGAGATGGATAATGTCATCAATCTAACAATCTCATCTAACAATCAGTCAACTAACAATCTTGACCTTCTCCAAACTTCAGAGTGTATGAATGCCATATGTAGCTCAGCCGGTCCAGATAATCGTTTTGGAGGGCAGCGGATATGGGGCATCTTGATGGGCACCAGGTCTAATGATGAGGCAATGTCTTGGGCTTGCACATACAATCCTCCAAAATGCTCTTTTGTTCTCCAAATGTCTTTTGTCATGCTCCACAGCCAGCATCATACCAGATATTGTCTGCCGTTTAGGTATTCAGGGTTTCTAGGGCTGACATGACATCTGCAGCCATCTTAAGCCCCAAGATTGTGTTTCCTTTGAGGAACACTTCATGAAGTCCATTAGCCCTGGATGCAGTCTCCCTCACACTACAGGTCACCATCTCTTCAAGTGATGTGAGCACACTGTCGTACTGACTAAGCACAGACTGGATGGCTGGTGTGCGTACAGTCCATCTAGTGGGACATAATGGCTTCAGGGAGGTAGACCTTACACTATTAGATTTCACTGAAAATGGATTTAAATTTTCCAGACTGGTTAGAAAAGCTTCCTAATTCATTAACTGCGTCGAGCGAGTTCCTGACAACCGATGAAGCTGAAATAATCATCTGAGCTACAAGGTTTATCCTATCTTGAGTTCCATCAATGATCAAAGAATATTGCACTACAGGCGTTATTACATTGTTTTTTCCCACAATTTATTGTATTTTTGATGTAGCATTGTTAGTTTCATCTGTTCTTCAGCAAGGTATTTTTATTATTCTGATTGCACTGCACTTTATAGGTGGGGAATACAAATATTTTCTAAAATGCTGTAACAAATTTTGTCCTGAAGATGGCAGCAAAGGCTCTTTGAATGCCCTTAGAGTTGGCCAATTATTGAAATTTCTTCCTACTCACTTTATGACTTCATAAACTGTAACATTGGTGGTAAAAATAACTTTTGTTCCATATTTAGAAAGAATACTTGTTGGTTGGTAATTTTAAATGTGAAATTGTCATTTTGTCATCACAACATAATTTCTCTGTTTTCATCCTTCTCTCTATAGGTCTGCGATACTATACTGTGACACATCAGGGAACAGTTCTGCTTCACAAACCACCTTGTTAGTGCCACCTTGCCTCAAGGACAGGTTTGAACAGTACAAGATTACATTTCCTGAAGATGCACTGATCAACACCTTGAAGGCCTATCTAGTGCTCAGTGGAAGTAAGCTGAAGACAGAGCTTAGTCTCATCTACAGCAAGGAACATTTCAGAGACTGTTCTGGTGCTCTGGACCTACTCCAGCTGTCTTTTCAGAGAATGTCACTCTCCTAAAAATTCTCATCACCACACCCATGAACACAGCGGAAGCTGAGAGGTCCTTCTTAACCTTGAAAAGAATAAAGACTTTCCTGAGAAAAAACATGACCCATGAAATGCTGAATGCATTGGCCTTGCTGTCAATGGAAAAGAGACTAGTGACTGAGATGACTGACTTTAACCAGAAAGTAATTGAAAAATGTGCAGGTCAGAAGGAAAGGAGGGCAAAATGTATGTTCAAGTAGTGCTACTGGCCAGTGTTTAGGCAACATTACAGTGTGTTTTGTTTTTTTGGTATGTATTGTTTGTTATAACAGGCCATTACAATGTATATAATTAATATATTAATATATATTAAATTGATTTAGCAAAAATTAAGGTTTTGGCATTACATATTCTTAAATTTGATGCACTGCACTAGCATTAAGTGTTTTCCTTTGAGTTTTCAAAATATACGTTCCAACTGATAATTTGATTTTCCATTTAATTCAGTTCAGTTTAAATGGGTTAAATATTACTTTGAGTGGGTTTGGATGTGTTGGAAATAATTTAAAAAATTTTAGTTAATTGTCAGTATTTTAAGTATTTAAGTGAAGATGAACCACTCCTCAAGTGCCCTGATGTGCATGTCGTCAACAGAGGCTTGTGCCAAACTCCTGCGAAAATGAAAACAAGGTATAAACGTATTAATTTTGTGAACGCAAAGCACTCCAGTTTCACTTAATGGCCATGTAATGGCAAATGTCCGTGGTCATTGTGGGTTTATTCACGCCGTGTTAATAACACAGTGGTTAAGAAAGCCGCTGGGCAAATTCTGCTTTAACTTTCTTTGCAACAAAACAGCTTCTTTTTTCATCTTGGCAAATTAATAAACACATTCTACTCTCTGTTCTTTTCAGAGAGCATTCTCTCTTTCTTAGCAGTGTATAGTAAACAGACACGCAGATCAAACATTCAGCATGGCTTATGAAACATCACCTTTGGTAATAAACAAATAAAGGCATCATTGGCGGTTGTGCAGGTACATAAATGGAGGTTTACATGGAGACCAGATAAAATAAGCAGCAGATTTTAGTGTCGTCTCTTCATTTATACTAACAATACACTAACTCTTTTACTATAAATGCTGAAGGTAGAAAATTATCAGATATCAGGCCATCACTCTGCTGTACATCCTGTGGTTTTGTGATAGTTCATAAACTTACATCACTAAATGATGGTATTAAGAGTTCAGCCAAGATGGTGGAAAGAGTAGTTGTGCATTTCCACTGAGGAACGTTGGTAGTATTGTCACACACAGTCAGCAATATTTACATAACATATTTGCATAGCTGTTGTTTAATACATGTATATAGTTGTTAGTTAAATTGTGCATGTTTGGTTCATCATATTGACAATTGCTGCTTAGAATCTGTCAGACGTGGATATGGATGGAAATTCGACAGGTGAGTCTTGTACAATGGAAGAAATGGAAGTGGTTACCATCAAAGATAAAAGAGTGATTCAAGACACACACTCCTACTCATGCAAGGCTTACAAGGAAAGTGATGGAACCTGTGATTCAAGCCCTAATACACCCGATAAAAAAAAAAACGTTCTAAAAAAGCGTGAAAAGAACAGAATAAGTTGCAAGTAGGCTAATGCAAATAAGTTCTGAACCATCTTTGGCTGAGTTACAAGACAATCTCATTCGCGTTATCACTGATAAAATCAACGAAAGAGCGGACCAAACTGATGAAGCTGTTAACCCCTTCAGACCTGAATTATGTTTCCAGTTTCTGAAAAATATAAAAGTACATTTTCCCAGCTCATGAGGCTTCTATAAATGAGACCAAATACAAATATTACAAATTTCAGCACTCTTTCATTGTAATTTTTTTTGTCCATTTCAATGGACGTCAGGTCAAAACTGGGGTACTTCAAAAAAAATTTACCAACATGAAATAAAATGAAAAACATAACAATTGTTGGTCTATACTTTAAGCTTATAACATTAACTTTTCAACTTTAATATAAAATTTCAACTTTCATTTTGAGGTTTTTGTTTTACAAATTGCACATTTGTTTTCATAACAAAATAAACCTAGGAATCAATCAATGCAGTCAGAGTCATTAGAGTCATCAATGTTAGAGTCATTTCCAGTGTGCATCTTTGAAACAATTTCTCTGTGACACAAAGAAGTAGTGCACCTTGCACTTATCACAGAAGATGTGTGTTTTCCCAGAACAACCTTCCAATTTGCATCTTGTTGCTTCTTTTTTTGTATCATAATTTGGCAGGTGGTCAACCATATCTTTTTGGACTTCAAGAACTGTCCGCCATTTCCTTGCCACTCTCTTTTGTCCAGCTTCATCATGTGGAGTTTGAGAGGTACTGGCTGCGTTAGAATTGCTTGGCCTCCCTCAATTTTTTTTAACCCTGTGGCTTCCCAGAACGCACAAGCACTTCGGCCACATTCATTTTGAATTCAAGGAGATCCATGATTTTCTGTGGCTGAGTTCCTTTGTATTCATTGTCCCTGCGATACTCAAGCCAGCTATTCACTACAGAAACATCAAAAGCATGAGTAATCATGCGCAGTGGCCATTTGCGGGACTTGATATCAATCCTGTAAAGGCTGATTAGCTGATCAAGCTTGTCCACCCCTCCCATGCCCTTGTTGTATTTCTTCACAACCTATGGACGCTTGACCTTCACAAACTGCATCTCTTTCTTATCCCACCTCTCAACTTCATCTTCATCTCCAACACCAACAAAGTTGGAGGCCAGTACAACAGAGCGGTTATCAAACCACTTCACTAGAACAACTTTTCCATCCCTACTTCTAACTTCATCATGGTTCCACCGCATTTTCTTTGTCTTCAGTGGCGGATTTGCAAAGCGGCAAAGCCTTGCTGTTCCAGCAGCATGGATTTTCTTTTCTGCAAGAACTTCAAGATCATTGTAGGTGGTGAAATAGTTGTCAAAAAGAGCTTGTGGTTGGGAGCCTGGATTCTCTGGCACAGGTGGAAGACAACAGAAGCTCCATGCCCTAGAACCTTTTTGCTTTGCTCAGTAAGCTCTGTTGTGGCACCTTGATAGATGAGGAAATCATAAGCAAGCCCACTTTTGCCACAGAGGAAATACATCTTCACTCCCCGTGGTGTAGGTTTCCCTTTGATATACTGGAGCACAGAGAGTTTTCCTCTGAAAGGCACAATCTGCTCATCAATACAGAGATCTTCCTCCAGGTGTAGCTGCAGACAGCGTTTCCTTATGGACTCATAGATTGGTCTGACCTTGAAGAAAACATCAGTATCTCCAGGAGGCCTCTCATGGTTGTTCACAACATGCATGTTGTAGCGGAGTTGGAAAAAAGACATGGTTTCCTTGAAAATTCCAATATTGATACTGGAGGACCAGCACATTCTCACTCTTGGAAGACCAAGAACTCCCATTGCCATATGTAGACCAACAAGGACTTCAATCTCAGAAGCTGAGGCATGTTTATACCCCCTGACTCCATTTTGTTCTGCATATATGTTGGTCATTGTGCTCATCAGCTCAAACATCTGACTTGGAACATACTGATTGAAGTAGCTGTGTGGTGTTAGTGGCTCAGGGGGGTCAGTGGTGGGACTTTCCCACGTTGTTTCTACTGGGGTAAAGCGGGTGTGACGACGCCACTGAATATCACTCTTTTGTGTGATGTTTGTAAAAGGATCATCACCAAGTACTGGTTCTACATCTGCCTCATGCTCATAATCTTCTCTGTCTTCTTGATTCTGACTTTCCTCTGCATCAATCTCAATTTCTTCCCCCACTACTGGTAGTGGCTCATCTCTGTCCTCCCCTGAAATTATTACCAAAAACTGTCCCTTACAAACAACTTCATACAAGTTTTATATTGTAATTTATTTACAATATAAAACCTATAAAAAATATTAATGTCTTAACTAACTAACTATCCCTAATTTTCATTAGATCTTCATCTAGATCTCCATTGTTGGAGATCTCCATTCTCCATTGTTGGAGATCTAGCATCATCTGCATTTCCATCTCCATCTTCCTCATCACTCCACATAAAGTCAACATCTGAGATATTTCCATCAGCTATATGTTCAAGCACTTCAAGAACTGTATATTCTGCATATTAAATAGATAAAAAAATTAAAAAAATGTATTAGTACTGTGATATAGATTTTTTTTATATAAGAAATTTCAATCAGCATTACTGGACATGTGCTTTCAGAAACAGGTGTTCGAACCCACTGTACATTGTAATGGACAGACACATTTGAAAAAATCCTGATTTAAAACTTGCAATTCTACAAATGATTTTTAACTTTAATTAATAAGTTCAATCCTTCTATTTTACAGACAAAATATGAAATACTGGCAAACATATACAAAAATGTAAATAAAATCAAAGAAATTGTTGCTTACTTCTGTGTTTGGAGAGAAGTGCTGCCATGCTTCTCTTCAATGTAGTGGGTTTTTTTTTCAATTACCACATGCAGAGCTTTACTGCGATTTGATTGGATGACAAACGTCCAATCTCATGGACTGCAGGCTTTAAACTAGGTGAAATGCTCCAGAAGTGGAAAAAAAAGGGCTGACATGTGATGTCCACTGTAATGGACAAAGGGTCCGAATGGGTTAAACATAACGCGCTGCAAATTGAGGGGCTTAAAAAATCGCTGGACTTTTGTCATCAAGAAGTGGGAGATCTAAAAAAAGAAAATGCTTCAATGAAAATGAAAGTGGAACAAATGCAAAGGAAAATTTGTGAAATGGAGCAAAAGGTGAATGAAGCTGACCGGTATTGCCATCGTTATAATCTTCGCATATATGGAGTCACCGAAAAGGAGGAAAACGTTAAAGTTATGGTGAAAGAGATTTGCTGTGCAACAATTCCAGGAAGTGATGGAGAGACAATCGTGGCAGCAGTGGATGTGGCCCGTCGCATCGGCAGAATGGACAACAGAGGAAAGCACACGTTTCCAAGTAGGATGAACATTTCAGGTTCCCTTTTTTTTGCTTTTTGCTCAGAATAAGGGATTTCTAAAATACTGACTGGTTATCACTTAGATATTGTCTATTGAGTGACCGTTATTAAAGTCAGAAATTTTATTTATTTATTTTTCCCGAGTTAATGCAACGAGTTCAAAGTGTTTGACAATGTAGACTTTAAGTGTACTTGAGATACAGTAAGTTAATTTTTTTTCTCTTAATGCCAGAGGTATAAGAAACCAACTGAAAAGGAAATCTTTATTTTTGTATTGTCAAAGCAAAGGTGCTGATTTTTATTTTTATTCAGGAGTCTCATGCTTGTGAAGTAGACGTGACTTTTTGGAGGAGTCAGTGGGGTAATGATATTTGGTTCTCATTCGGTAGTAACAGATCTGCAGGGATAGTTATAGGCCTATTAAAAGGAAATTTCAAAGGACAAGTTCACAGTAAACAAACAGATAATGAAGGTGGATAATTCTACATGTTAGTATTGATCTCTCTCACTTTATTATAGTGAATGTTTATGCCACTAACAATAAGCAGAATAATAATAATTCGTTTTTAACAATTGAGAGTAAAATTAACCAAATTAGTTCTAAATTTCCTTGTGCAAAAATTATTTGGGGTGGGGACTTTAATACAGTTATGGATGAAGAAATAGACAGATGGCCTCCAGGAAATAATGAAAAAAAATGCAAATTAAAACACGTGCAAGAATGGATCTTTTAGATATTTGCAGATATAGATACCCGCACCAAAGAATATATACCTGGAGTAATAAGGATTTGACTAAACAATCTCGTATTGATTTTTGGCTCATTTCTGCAGACAGTGCAAATAATGTTGAATTAGTTAAAATTGATACTTCAATATTAACAGATCATAAGGCTATAATTATTCAAATCAATTATGTTGAAGATCCAGTTGGTCCAAAAAAAGCCTATTGGAAGTTGAATTAAACCTTGTTGGAGAATGAATGGTTTATAAATAAAGCTGTTGAAATTCTAAGGAAATATTGGAAAAGGGCATATTCCTTAATACATTTGAAATAAGGAGTGTAGCTATATGTTTTGGGGAAAAAACTGCCAAAAAAAAAAAGAGAGAAAGAAAATAAATTAATTGAAGAGATAATGGAATTATCCAGTAAGCAAATTTTAACAAACGAAGAACTTAAACAATTGGCCTCCTTGCAGTTACAATTGGACACAATTTATGAAGATAAAGCTAGAGGTGCCTTTATAAGGAGTAGACAGATGTGGATGGAACGAGGGGAAAACAGCACTAAATATTTTTTAATTTAGAAAACAGAATTGTGAAATATCATCTATGCGTAAACTCATGATTAATAATAGAGTCCGTGAAAACAATAAAGAAATTGCTGAATGTGTCACTAAGTTTTATAAAAATCTTTACACTTCAGACCCTTTTAATGACATAGAAACAGATTTATTTTTTAGCAGAATTTCTGATACAACAAAGAAAATAGATTAAGAATTTAAATTATTTTGTGACAAAGATATTAAATTGGAAGAGGTTCAAAACTGTATAATGGGATTAAAAGATAATATATCTCCAGGGAACAATGGGCTTATTAGTGAATTCTATAAGCTGTTCAAAGTTCAGTTATCTCCTTTTTTAGTAGCCATGTTCAAAGAATCTATAGCAAACTGAGAATTACCTGCAACTCTTAAACAGGGTCTTATTACAATTATTCCGAAGCCTAATAAGGATACATTTTATATTGACATCTGGAGACCAATTACCCTTCTGAATAATGATGCAAAGTTGTTTGCTCTGATTTTTGCAAGAACACTAAAGAAAAGTCTGGAAGAAATTATTGATGAAGAATAATCAGGGTTTATGACTAGGAGGCATATCAGTAATAATATTAGGTACATTTTAGATATGATTGATTAAAGTTGTTACATACCAAATGATTCATTCGTTTTATTTATAGACTTTTACAAAGCCTTTGATACCGTGAGTCATGCGCTTATGTTTAGATGTATTGAATACTTTGGTTTTGGAGAACACTTCCAAATAACTATTAAAACTATTTACAATGGATGTAATAGTTCAGTCAAATTAACAACCGATACAACTAGTAGATTTGAGATTAATCGAGGTATGCAGCAGCGAAGCCCATTATCTCCATTCTTGTTTTTATTAGAATTTGAAGGGATTAGCGTATTAGGAAGAGTATTTAAATTGTGCCAATTGGTGGACGATATGACTTTTTCTTTAAAATGACTTAGAAGTAATAAAGGCGGTTAATTGTATTAAAGAGTTTTCTTCAGTATCAGGTCTAAAAATGAATATTTATAAATCTGTGCTATTTTCACTTAAAACATGTGATTTAACAGAATTAAAATGGTATTCCCAGTAAGTTACATATTTAGGAGTTATCATAAAGATGAGAATGAACGCTAGTGTGCTTAACTTCAGACCTTTAATTAACTAAATTAAAAGGAGATTTAATGTTTGGCTTCAAAGAGATTTATCCCTTAATGGAGTCTTACTGTCTAAAGCAGAAGGGATATAAAGATCTGTTTATGTGTCTTTAGCCTTAATTATGCCATCTACTATATACAAGGAATTAGACCAAATGTTATTTAATTTTTTATGGAGAAACAGACAACATTATTTGAGAAAGGACTTTTTTTTTTTAAGCAAAAGAGTGAAAGGTGGGTTATCTGTGCTTACCTTTGAAACCTTGAATAATGCATTTAAGGTTAATTGGTTAATTAAATTCATGAAAGAAAAGGACAGCATGTGGTACACATTTCCAAAGTATGTGTTTGATATTTTGGGTGCACCCAAAAAGTTATTGGAATATTTGTGA